>NC_083474.1:563-95563 GCF_030014155.1 Tachysurus vachellii
CATAACGTTTTTTTCTTTTTAGAACCTTTACACTAGTCTTTAATGTAATTATAACTGTCTCCTATGACAGTTGTAGGTAATTATAATTCCTTTTTCTCTTTTTCTTTGTTTTTTTTGTCTACTGTCTCTATCCGGGGTTCTTTAGGCCAGTGCACCAAAAAGGACGTTCCTTTTATTAAACATCCTTTATCTTAAACCTAACGTTGCCAGTGCCATTGAACTTCTCGTGATGGGGTGGTATGACCATTATTATTAATATTTTTTCTTTATTTTTTATTTTGAGGCTTATGAGGGACAACGGATCGGAGAATGGATGAGAGGTATGACTGGGGATTTTGTCTTCCCTTTCCTTGTCAGGCTTTATGTGTTCTAAGGGATAAATAACTTTTATTTTTTCTTGGAATTTAAAATTTTGCCAATGGAGGGTTGAACTAGAACTACATATCCCAGCATTCCTCTTTCTTTCTTTCTCCTCCTATTTCCTCATTCTGAGCTTAATTGATTCTCTTTAACACCTGATTACACTCATGCACTTAGGCTCAAGCACCAATCAGCTCTCCACCCCAATTAAAGGACTCCTTGCTCCAAACATTTTTATTGATTGGGAGTGAGACAGAACCTCATGGTCCTCTGAAGAAGCGACTGTGTCGCGAAACGTCAGGACATTGTTTTAAACTTGTTTGGATGGCTTTTTTTTTCGCTACAGTGTGCACACTGATTTTTTTTAAGGATTACTTTTCTTAATAAAGTGGACTAATTGATTTTTTTCTGGACTGAGCCTATCATCTGAAGAGGAGACCTTCTGGAGGCCGACTTGGTGAATCTTTTGGACAATTCTTCAGTGCCTGGCCACCAGACGGATCTTTTCTTGGTCCGGTGGGGTAAGACTCTCAGATTTATCCCTACACTAATTAATTTTTGGCTCTTTTTTTTCATGGCCACACTGAGTGACAGATTTGCTGTCCTAGAGAGCTTGCAAGCAGATGGGGTGGAGAATGTAGTACAAACATCACACACTATATTGAACAAACAATATTTTAAACTTATACAGCTTGTACATCATACACAAATTATAAGTAATGCCATACAGACTGATACTTTTCCTAAGGGTATGTTTAAGCAAGTGGACAGGTTGACTAAACTTATTAAAGCAGCGTGTCCTAATGATAGTTTTACAGTGTGTTGCAGATAACACCAACTGGTGGATGCAGGGGAATATGCGGCTCCTTCTTGACCATTATACGGTGACCCAGTCTAGTTTGTTGACCAACATTAATGATTGGCTTGATTTGGCTTGGGAACAAGCATGTAAGTGGGCCCGAAATCGATACAAACACAGGCTGAAAGTTGATACTTTGACTGTGACTAAGAATTTCATTCTGGATCAATGTTCTTTGAATCAGGGTGGGACTGTGGTCTCTCTGTGTCCTTCTGCTGTATCTCCTGTGCAGGCTTTGCTGAACACAGATCAACTAGGACATGCAGGTCACTCTCGTGAGCCCTCGTTGCGGATCTCCACAAACTCTATCCGACAGGCGCATCCGACAATGGTGGGCGTGAGTTCCTGCAGGACCAAACCTGTCGTTGTTGTTGTTGAGGCTGATGTTCATCACTTGCCCATAGAGGATCGGGTCTGTTTGATTCATGCTCCAGATAATACTCCAGTGCTTGGGGATAAGATTGTTGACATACAGGTTGATGGTGAGACACAATCATGTGATTTGGTCATTAGTAATGTAGCTGTCCCCATATCACAAACTGTTCTGCCTTGCACGGTAAATTTTGACTCCACCAAGGAGGCTAGTCCAGGATTAGGTAAAGAGGCTATGATGAAAGACAAAATAAAGGACTCAGCTCCCTTGACTAAGGTCTTATCTGAAGCCTCGACTTTAGCTTCATTTTCTCCCTGGCCTTCTGTGGTACCTTTTTAGATTTGTCATTTTTCACAACCCACAGACATTCCAGTAGATGTTTCGCTCAAGGTGGTTCCTGCTCAACATGCTGACACTGGTTCTGATAGAACTGGGGCCCCCGTTTCCCTGTTAAACATCCGAGGTCCACCAGAAAGATTCAGGAGTGGCACCTGAAGGTTTATAAACCTATACTATTTATCGGAGATTCTAATTTGGCCCGTATTCCACAGTTTTATAATCCTTCAGTACAGATAGTTTTCCGGGTGCTAATGTTCTGCTCATTGCCAAGGTCCTGCAGAAACTGACACCCAACCCGAACACTCAAAGTGATTTTGGCTCTGGGCATCAACAACAAAGAACAGTTGGTCGAACAGATGTCCAAGAAGCAACTACAGGAGTTGTGGAGATCGGCAGCGACGGCTTTTCCTAATGCGACAGTTTATACCCCTGTTATTCATTTCTCTGATCTGCTCCCTGCCTCTCAACAAGAGAATCTCAGAAAACTCAATGAGTTTATCTGCAATAACTCAGTTTCTTAACGAACTCTCTCCTCTTAGGTTCCGGGTGGACCCTAAGGATCCGGTCCACTGGACTAGGCAGACGGCGATTGACATCTTGGCATATTGGTCTGACCAATTAAACTGCTAGATTCGGAAAAGTGCATTTCTATTAAACACACTGTACAAAATAACATTATTAATCTTTCTAAAACATTTGTACTCACAGATTTGCAGAAGCAGCTTTTGAGCAGGGGTTTGACTTTTGTACCGACGCCGCGGAGGGTGGTCCCTGGTGAGCTCTTGGAGGACGTCCATGCCTTCAATAGAATGTTGAAATTGTTAGATTATTTTGATTCTGAATCGGACATAAAACGTTTACCATTTCTCAGTAAATCAAATTGGACTCCCAGAATTGAGAATTTCTTTACCAATTTCAAAATTAATAGGTAAGGATTATAGTACAGTTATTCAACTTAATTGGTCGTTGTTAGATAGGGACAATTTGGCTCAAGATCAGAGATCAGCTTTAGCACAATTAAAGAATAATACTGAGATTGTTATAAAACCGGCTGACAGGTTCTGCGGTGGTCCTTTTAGATAAACAGCAATATTTGTTAGAAGCCCGTCGACAACTTGATAACAGATCATTGTCAGATTACCACATTCGATACAAAATCAAACGCAGTCTTTATTGGTTGATATTTTTCAGCAACTACAGAATGAGGGTTATATCACAAACAAAAAATGTACCTTATAGGGCCAAATCCGCCACGGTCCTGTCGCTTTTATTTGCTTCCTAAGGTGCACAAAGATCCCAAGGCATGGACCGTTCCTTTCGAGGTTCCCCAGGGTTGCCCTATTGTTTCCAACTGCGGGAGCGAGTCGTACAATTCGGCACAATATGTCGACCATTTTTTGAACCCACTTTCCATGATAGTTATCTAAAAGACACATATGATTTCATTGAGAAGATTCAGGGCAAATCTTTCCCGAGTCATGCTTTTCTCTTTACAGCCGATATTGAATCGCTTTATACCAACATTGACCCCCGTTTGGGTCTGGACGTGGTCCGTGAGTGTTTTGATAGACATCCGGACCCCGCTTGACCTGACGATTTGGTGCTACAGCTTTTGGAGATCAATTTGACCAGGAATGATTTTGAATTTGGTAATCAGTGCTATTTACAAATTCAGGGCACGGTGTTGGGTAAGATGTTTGCTCCTTCTTATGCTAACATTTATATGGCTCATTGGGAATATACGTTGCAATCCAAACTCATGGAAATTCCTGTTCTTTACTTTAGGTACTTGGACGACATCTTATTGTTTGGCCCCACGGTTTGGAGTCGTTTAATTGCTTTGTTGCTCTAGTCAATACACATCATAGGACTATTAGACTCAAGGCACATATGCACAGTGATTCGGTTGATTTCTTGGACACTACTGTGTTCTTTTCTCCTACGTCTGAGGGCAGTAAGACGTTGTTGACAAGTGTATTTTAAACCAACTGATACACATTGTCTTCTTCGCAAACATAGTTTTCATCCCAGGCACACATTTGCAGGACTAGTTAAATCCCAATTGATTTGGTTCCATAGAATTTGTTCCAGACGGGAGGATTTTGAAGGGGCCACTCGCACTCTTTTTAGAGCCCTTCGAACGAGAGGCTACTCCAAAAGGTTCCTCTGTAAAGTTAAAAATCACACTTTACATTATTTACACAGTCAAGGACCGACCGTGGAGCCCGACAACGAGAATGTCATCCCGCTTATTACGACGTATAACATCTGGTCCAGAATGGTGAATTTTACCGTAAAAGATCATTTTCAGAAGGTTCAGAGTGAACACTTACCACTGCAAAAATTTCACGTGGTTTCTGCTTACAGGAAAAACAAGGATTTGAAGGACCTCTTGGTCAGATCTTCCTTTTCCTCAGATCCTGCTGAGGCACCTCCGATCTGGACGACGCATTTCCGTCAGCCGAAAGTCCTGTGGACCGGTCCTAGGGAACACGTTGCATTATCTCGTGTCTCTTTATTGACTCGGAATGTTGTCTATTTGATTACCTGTACTCGTTGTAACCGCAGATATGTAACCGCAGGCATGATTAAAACAACACATTCGTAATATCAATCTTCAGAATCGTAATACACCACTGGTGCTGCATTTTGCTTCTGTGAATTTGTCTTATTTAATTATTTTTGGGTTGGAGGCGACTCTTTTGTGGTCTTCAGGGGAAAGGAAGCGGAGGGAGGCTATGTGGATTAGGGATTTGGCTACATTCTATCCGAGGGGCTTTAATGTTGGGGATCGGGAATGGGTTGCATTAGGAGATCTTGTCGGGTAATGCATGGTATAATCTTAGCACTTTTTCTTGGAGTGATGTGATGGCGTGAGTGACTTCATTAGCCTTTAACCTAACCATAACCAGTTCTTTTTCTATAGAACTTCTACATCAGCCTTTAATCTAACCATAACCAGTTCCTTTCCTTTAGAACCTCTACACCAGCCTTTAACCTGACCATAACCGATTGTTTTTTCTTAAGATCTTTATACTAGTCCTTAACCTAACCATAACCGATTGTTCTCCTTCAGAACCTCTACATCAGCCTTTAGCCTAACCATAACCGGTTACGTATCTTTAGAATCTCTATAGTAGTCTTTAACTCAAACATAACCGGTTCTTCTTCTTTAGAACCTTTAGACCAGCCTTCAACCTAACCATATCCTGTTATTTTTCCTTAGTACTTTCACATTAGCTGTTAATTTAACCATAACGGTTTTTTTAGAACCTTTACACTAGTCTTTAATATAATTATAACTGTCTCCTATGACAGTTGTAGGTAATTATAATTCCTTTTTCACTTTTTCTTTGTTTTTTTTTTGTCTGTCTCTATCCGGGGTTCTTTAGGCCAGTGCACCAAAAAGGACTTGTTCCTTTTATTAAACATACTTTATCTTAAACCTAACCCTAATCTTAACCTCAGTCCTGAATCCCAACCCCAATCCTAAAAGTAGGGCCCTAGCCTTAAGCCCTAACCCTAACCCTACATTTGTATAAAAACCCTAATAATTTTTTTTGCAGGGGGATATTTCTTAACCCTAGTTAGTTTTAGTTATTAATTATTTGGGTACATTCAATTATATATTTATTGATCTGTTTATTTATTTACTTAAATACTATTTAATGTATAGTATAATGTATATAGTACATAATGTATATGTATTTAAATACTGTTTAATACTTCAGCCGACATCTGTCATTTCATGTATGGATTCGGACGGGACTAATCTCTGTGTTTATTACGGAGGTAAAAGTGTCAGTGTTTTACATGTGGGCGTTGCACAAGACCACATGTCCAGGATGCGTGGATTGCGTATGGTCATATGACCGATCAATAAACTTGAATACCGGTGCGCTAGGGTTAATACGGTAGTTTATGTTGACCAAAACAGACAAGAAAACGCGCTTTGGAAAAAACATTTTCGCCAATCACAGACATTCGCATTCAGGTGGCATTAGATTTCTCAGTGGAGCGCCGATTTTGCTGAAAAACAGTAGGTAATTTGCTCTGGAATTTTTACACAGGTCGTGTGAGAAAAAGACAGACATGGCAGATTCGGACGGGATTAAAATCACAAAGAACGTCTGTGAAACTGAAATTTCTCTAACGACCCCCTGTAAAACTAGTCCCGTCCGAATAGTGCTTAACACTGAGAACTAGTATAAATGGTCAGGAAATAGAGGTTGTTACAGGGTACCTAGGACCCATGATGATAAGCTGCGTTTTGACTGAAATACCAGTTTGCATGGCAAGAAAGGCCAGCAATGCTGGTATTGCTTGAAGAAGCAAAGTTTAATGTGGATAAGACCCTGTTGACTCTTTTTACAGGTCTTTTGTTGATTCAGTTGTCACCTTCTCCTTAATCTGCTGGTATGGGTCCATCACTGTAAAACAAAAAACTCCCTTTTGAGTTTAATTAAGGTGAGCAGCAGCATCACAGGTTCTAGGCAGAAAGGTCTGGAGGAACTTTATCAGAAGCCGATGTTAAGGAGGATTTAATCTATCCTGTCAGATAATTCTCATCCATTACAGGCTAAATTTCAGATGTTGCCATCGGGACTACGCTTTAAACTCCCAAAATTTAGAACTAACAGATATAAGCACTCTTTTGTGCCTGCAGCCATTCTGATTCTCAATTCTACAAAGAACCATAGATAACTTTACTATTTACTTATTGTTTATTGTTTTTATTATTTTAACTTATGCTTGTATGGTTGGCAATGAGGAATTGTGGTATTGTGTCTGTGATTGTGTGTGATTTGTTATACTATCTGTTGCACAAAGAATTGCCCCATTGGGGGAAAAATAAAGACTTTGAACTTCTCTGTCCTTTTTTAACTACCCATTTGGAGTCAAATTTTCACTCTAGGAATAAGGGAACAGACAAATCCTCAAACCATTTGTCAAGATACATTCAGTTTGTGCAATAAAATCTTTTTGCAATAAGAGAAGTAGGCACTACATATGTAAAGCCACAGTTCACACTTTAAACAAATTAATTAGGGCTGTCCATCTATTATATTATCCGAAGCATTCAGGAGAGCCGGCCATTCGATGTTGAGCCGCACGGCAACGCATTCACAAAGCTCCAACAGTACTGATTGAGTTGGGGCGGAGGGAGCCTGAGGGATCGCGGAAGACGAGATGGCTTCCTTGTCATCCGAGCCATCGAGAAGGCCTGCCTCGACCTCAGCCCTGGAACCTGTCAGTCCTTCGGGGAAACGGTCGTCGGCCGGTAGCAAATCCTCAAATGGGGAAGGACACGTCGGCCCAGTCAGAGGAAGCCGCACCGCGGGAGGCCCCCGGGTGCGCAGCGGCGTCGCCTTTTTCCCCCCTCCGAGTCGGACAGCTCGAAGTCGACACACTGGGAAGTGGCCGTTTTGAGCCTGCGACACAGAAGCTTTTTTGGGAGCGCCAGGCAATGGCTACAGTTCACCGGGAGGTCAATAGCTTCTTGCGCATGCTTGAGACCCGTGCAGACAAAGCAGAGGGGATGGGAATCCCTCGCGGCGATGAGCGCGCCGCACGAGGCCGAGCAGGCTCGCGATAGGTTGTCCACTGGAGTAACCGGTGCCGCTTTAGAAAGCGCCGTAGAAAAAGAAAAAAGCCAAAAAAAGCAGGCGGGCAGCCTACAGAAAAAAGGGGGGTGCGAGCGTGGGCGGCTCGCGAAGCTAACCTGGCTGAGGACGATCACGTCCGGCGGAGGCTGATCAACCGATATGTCCTCCTAAAGACAAAAAGTGCAGTCAAAAAAAAACCAGGGAGCTGTGAGGTAGGAGCAGAAGTCGCGAGAAGCGAATGTTAACTGAGGAAAGGTAGCGCCTGTCTGTCAAGCCAGACTTGGTGCAATTGGATGCTTCTGTAGAGGTCAGGAACGGATGCCCTTCCCATAGGTGGATCTCGAACACAAGATGATGAAAGAGAACCCTAATATATAATTTGACTAATATTTAAAGACATGATAGGATCGACAAAACACTTGTCTAAGTTTGAACAGCTATATAGGAATAATTACTAACTAAACCATAGGCTACAGTTAAAATATTATTAAAAGTAAAACAAAACACTTACATGTGGGCCTAACAATAGGACTTGACCAGAAGATAAAATGTCAGACGATTCCAAATGCATGAAGAGATTATTTCCCGATCGTAGTTTTTACAGACTAAAATGTGATTGCATCTCTAGACTTCGCCAGCTTATCAGGAGGAACATGCATGTCTGCATGCATGATTAACAGGTTCATTGAAAGTTGCTGTCAGATAAGCGGTAGAAAATGAGTGAGAGTGAGTGAGAGAGTGAAAGTTGCTGAACTGCTACCGACTTAAGTCACCCCCTGCAACCATAATTTGATTGGTTTAAAGGCAGTAGCCACGAGACAACTATGCACAATTGTATATACAAGTCTATTTTAAAATCCAGAAAAAATAAGTTTTGTCTTCACACTTTTGCATGTATGAAGAAATTACCCAGAATCATTATATTAATGAAAAGTATGCATTCTAAAAAATTTACATTTTACATTTTGGACAGTAACTGAATGTAACCTAGTTCCATACTGAAATTTGAAAGCTGTATTTAATTTCGGTTTTAAATATTTTTATATAATTTTAAAGGGGCGGTAATCCAGTAACATCCACATTACTAAAGGGATTTCATTATGTAGTCTGTAACAGGCAATTAATTTAAACAGCAATTGGTGATTCTCAAACTCTGGCAGTCTGCTAAAACATTCTAATCTACATTTCTGCTTATAAGTTTCACAGCCCTGTCAGAATAGGAATATTCCTGAAAACTCCTCCAGGTGCTGCAGATTCTCAGATTTTCCAGTATTTTCTTCTGTCCAGCAGTGACTGTATGATTTTGAGATCCATCTTTTCACAAAGAGTAAAATTAAGGTACTTAAACACTTAAATATTACAAAAGGTAAAACATTTACAGATGCTCAAGAAGGAAAGTATTCTAAAGTATTTAGATTAAGTTACAAAACTGCAGAACTAGTGTAAGGTAATGAACCACGTTACAAATAGCTATTTAAAGCATATATTTTGTAATCTGTAGTAAAAAGCAGTTTTAAAATATCCTTCTAAACACTGTCAGATTACATGTCAGATTATATATGTATATATATATAATGTGTATAAAATAATGTATGTATGTATGTAAAAAATAATGCTTATTTTTCCTGTCGAGTCTATTTTTAATAAATTGTATAACAAACAGTTACGCACAACTAGTTTAGTAAACTAATATGTTTATTCATGTTTATTACAAGCAGATTATGCTTGAACTACACTGAACATACAGCCCTCTATCAAAAATAGAGTAATATAAAGCAAAATAATATTTCTGATTAAAGCTTTCTAATAGCAGGGAAATGATGTTATAACCAAATACAAAGCTGAAGTGAAATATATGTCGGCGTCTCCATGTTCTTAACCACAGTGTGCTCAAGGCTTGTTTATTTGACCAGCAAAAAGGATGGTTCCTGGAGAAATAATAAAAGATTGTTAACATGCACAAAATGTGACTTCTACTATGTATCAGTTGCTTCTGATTTGTCTGAATGATTGCAAACATGACAATGTTTAAAAGCATGAGAAATGTCTAAAATAATCAAATATGTGCTGCCATGTGAAAAATACCTGTAGAATTGTGTTTGATAAGGAACAAAAACGGTCTATCAATAATCACCACTGGAGGTGATGACCTGGCCATCAAAATAGCAGCTGCAGAATAAAGAAAGAAAGAAAGATAGATCAGAAAACATTTACTAGTTACATCGAACCATAACCCTAATCCTAACCCTTACTTTTGTGTATTGTTTTACTTTTTTAAATATTATTGAAGGCCAAATCTGCGTTAATGTTATATTAAATATAAAAATTATCTCTTCGCTGTGGACAAAAAGGCAGTGGGCCAAACCAGCGATAAATTGTCTAATGACCCCACTGACCACGTTTGATATGAGCTGGAAAAGAGACTGTGCCCCAGACCTCCTCACTCACTATGTATCTTAAAATACTTAAGATGTCAGTGCCTGTCTCTTGGGGTTATATTAAAAGTCCCTACAGCCATGTTCATGTTGTCCAGAGATTTTTGGTCATTTAGTGTGGGTCAGAATCCAGATTATCAGCTCTGGATCTCTACCTGCCTAGATCTCATTTGGTAAGCATTTGTAGCCTACAGCCTATATGTGATTTCTGTACGCCACTTGATTTACACAATTGCCTGCTAAACTTAACAGATTCGTTGGCAGATTCAAAAAGACATGCTAGCTATGTACACTCCCCAGACACACCAAAATCCCACTATATGACTGGTCAAAGTATCAAATCAAATATTTAGTTTTGTCACTTCATACTTCATATGACATCGCATGCTGTAAAATGTTACCACACACTTACTAGTTGCAGCAGTTGCTTTAGTTCCATTCTCATTAACCTCTATCTTGATTTTCTGCAGTGCACTGGAAAGATGAATGGGTTCTGAACCTAAGAAAAACATCATTTAACAGCTAGTGTGAACTACAATTAATTAATATTATATACACAATATTCACCATGTATTATGGCGTCATAACACCTATTCACCATTTCACAAACTACAAATCTACCATAGTAAAAAAAAAACCTAATGAACAAATTATAATATCAAGTCAGTTCAGGAGGATTTCATTGTCATTTCAAACACATATAGCTGATGTAGTAGTGGAAATAAAACCACAATAGTCCAAGTCCCTCAGGGGTTGGACAAAATAATGTGAACACAAATTTTTATAGGGTTTAATATTTGTGTAGGTAATGATATCATTATATCATAAATATTTATTTATTTTAAATATTTTCACCATGATATTTATGCAGTGTTCTCTTCTTGATCAACATAAGAAAAAAAATCTTAAATACTAAATAAACTCTGGATAAACACAGGGTATAAATACATATAGCAATTAAAGCAGATATATAGTCCTGGACCAATTATACAAGACTAGTTATAGTCATAATAATGTTATGTAATAAAACTAACTGTGTCAAGCACCATTTTGTGAATGGAGAGAGCAACCGAGGAAGATCAGTGGTTGGAATCACGCACCTGCTCCTAATTGTACTACTGATTTTTCCTCTGTTGCAGTGAGCGGCGGCAGAGATCAAATAAAATAAAAATGGGTGGGAAGTGAAAGCCGAGAGAGCATTTACATTGTGACACTGAAAAGTTCTGAGTTTGTAATGCCTCACATTTCCTCTTTCCTGAAATGTCTGAGCTTTCTACACTAACATTTCGGGAAAAAAACAAAACATTTAGTAAACTTTGTACTCACTGATGTGTCTCAAGTCAGCTTTTCCCTTATTAAAAATGTCTGTTATACCAAGAGCACACAAAGGCCTCTTCAGATCCATCTTCATCTCTGCTGTGAACCTATCGACATGCAGAGAGAATAAAAGACAGAGACCACCACAGAGAGTGAAAGAAACATAAAAAGACTTAAAAAAAATAACAAGAAATAAAGATACAGGTGAAAAATAAATGGAAATAGGTTTTTACTTTTTCAGATCTTGTATGTAGTTTATAATAGCATAGTGCCATGGTCGTCTTGTGCTACACTTAATATTCCTGAATGCAACAAAATTTCAAAAATATTATTTTACATTTCTCACTTTGGCAACAAGAGACGGATCTTTCCATGATGCATCAGTTTGGTCCAACCATGCACTGTTTTTGTGGTGAGATGAGGTAAGATCATTGACAATGGTGTCGCCCTTTCTGAAGGAAATGCAATAAGCATGCTTGTGTGATTGCCATGATAGGGTAACTCTATAACCCTATATTTCACACCATCAGGAGTATTTGCCCAACCTATGTGAAAAGAACAGGGTATAATTACCAAAATAGAAAATGATTCAAAAAGCAAATAAACAGTAAAATTATTATCTGAAGATTTTTTTAAATGAACATTGCATGGTGAATGCAACAAAAATTAATTACTAAAATTGGGTTGATTAGTATTAAAAAATACTAGTGCATTTCAAACAATGTAAAACACAGTTATTTAAGTTGATAAATTCAAATATCATTTGATTAAAACAGTGCTCCTGCTGTGGCGCAGTGACTAACATTGCATTGCCGTCACAGCTACTTGGTCCCAATTTTGAGCCTGACCATGTATTATTATTTATATGGATTTTCATGTTCATGTTATGCTCACATGTTAGCACATGCAGCACAGGTTTGCTTTTTTTTTAATTAGCTATTGTCAATCTTAATAAAATCTTGTTTGAATGTGTCAAACGAATATACTAAATTAAAAAATAAATAGTCTCACCGATTTTAAAGACAGATAGTTGGGACATCATTGGCACATTGTAAGACTTCCCATCACCACCTGTAAAGGTCCTAATCTTGGTGCTCTGTACTGGGAAGCGGGACTTCCACATTCCTTTAAAGTAGATTGAGTTTACTATTACTAGTCGTGTCAGGGATGGGTCCAACATATCTGGTTTCAAAAGACTGCGAATGTGGCCTGATGGGAATGAGAAAACAGATGACACCATTATTTTTAATTAGATAATAGCATTGTGGTTAAATGTCATTCAACAGTGTTTCATACCCATTGTGCGATTTTTGATCCACCCATTGATGTAATCTGCAGACTGCTGAGGGTTGTTGTAGTTAAGTGCATGGCTATCACACAAGAAATTGTCCCTATTGGTATTTAGGAAATTGTTGTAAATGTTAAAGCCTTCCTGTGGAAAGAGTGCATTGGCGATGATTATGAAGTTGTTGTGGGCCTTGGATGTTAGCATCTTATGCAGATTCCGTAGCATCTTGTAGGGACCTGAGGAAGAGCACAGCTTTTTAGTTCAGTTGTCAGTTACAATAATGATGTATCTGATCTGCCACCTGCTGCTCCCATCTGCATGGAAACTCCTTTGTGGGAAGACACTGTGAGAGACATGACTGTGCAGAACATCTCATTTTATATGAGACAAGTTAAACATTTTACTGAGGTAAGGTAGGTGCTGAGGCTCACTGGTTAATTATATGCAGCATTAAAAGACAATGATGACAAATTTTGCCACAATTTGTGAATGCTAAGCTAAAATGACTGGATGCTAAACTTAGCCTTTAAAATACAGCGTATGGTCATTGGATATATGAGAGTAGAAGAGACATGGGCGTTGCTAGGGTTGGAAGGCTGTGAAAGACTATGACTCATCAACAGTTGAATTATTATTACCTCACCAACTCTTCCAATGAATGAATGACGACTGTCCAGTGGCCGTATATTAACATGACAGTACATGAGAGGCTTCAGCCCCCAACAGTGCAAAAACACATTCCTGATTTTTAATGATTTTGCTGATAGTCTAATTTAAGAATGTAAAGACTAAAAAGTATATTTATTTAATGCTACAACATAATACTTAAGTACAATTACTCAAGTATTTTTACCACATTTAATTAGAACGTATGCCTAAGACAAAGGTAATATAAGGTAATATATGATTGTGTGGGTTGCTGCTTCTTTGCTACTATAAAATTAATAGGTTACATTGGTAATCTAGAAATGCACTGTTCAGTGTATTGAAAGGAGTAATTAAAGCTTTGGGTTTAAAATCAGCTTTACAAAACTGCCTTTATTATTCAGACATCATTGTGTTAATTGAACATGTGACTTGGGATTGCTTTGACATTCAAGTTGCTCTATTAATTTTGTTCTGCTTATAAAAACACAAAGTACTTGACATGGTAACATGAATACATGTGAACACTAAACTACTGGGAGAAATTGTTAAAAATGTGAAATACAGCATTACAGTGTAAAGCTAATTACAGCGCTGATAAAGAATCAAGTTGTTCTAAGACATATTTCATGCTAATCCTGATTTCATGCTTACAGTTTGAATTAAACCTGGAACACACAAATAAAAAAAACGTTACTACATTTTATGTAGCCTGACAAAAATTAACTGGGGCCTCTGGGTGTTGAGCCTCTCATAACTTAAAGTTCTAGAAACAGCTCTGCTTATTCACATTCTGATTTGTACATGGGTTCGGTAAAGTCACCTACTTTATTGGTATACAAAAAACATAAAAAGCTTTAAAAGAAAACCAGTCCTCTAACCTTTTTTGTTATATCGGAGACCTGAAAGGAGCTGTTGCTTGGTATTTCCATGAGTGCCTGGTAACAGTATCCCCAAAATGGTGGCTACTCCATGAGGGGAGAGAACCACATTTTCATGTGGCTTCTGCTGGACCATATGAAGGAAAACCTGCAAGCCCAAGTCTGAGCCTACCTTTTCATATGATTGAGGCACTGCCACAGCTCCAATCAACACAGGAAATTCCAGCAACACCGGCATACATAATATAAACATACACAACCTGGCCAGGGAAGATTTCCTCAGAGACCCTGTGAGAGAGAGAGAAAGAAGGGGGGGAGAACTTGTAATTTCTTATTTATAATCCAATTATTTTTTTTCCCTAAGATTTTAATATATGACAATAATCAATGGTATTAAAGAAATAAGGATCTGCTCATGGTCTAAAAGGCCACACCATTTTTTAAAATTATTTCCTAAAGTCTTTCTATTCATTTTTCATTTACTCTCTCACTCACTCATTTTCTACCGCTTATCCGAACTACCTCGGGTCACGGGGAGCCTGTGCCTATCTCAGGCGTCATCGGGCATCAAGGCAGGATACACCCTGGACGGAGTGCCAACCCATCGCAGGGCACACACACACACATACTCTCATTCACTCACGCAATCACACACTACAGACAATTTTACAGATATGCCAATCAACCTACCATGCATGTCTTTGGGCCGGGGGAGGAAACCGGAGTACCAGGAGGAGGTTCTTATCGAGGTTCTTTTTTTTTCATAAACAACTTCAAGGCCCTCTGAGGTGTCATATTTTTTTTAAATTCTCAAATATTCTGGGTTACACAAATGATTAAAAAAATACTGAACTTTCTTGGTATCTTAATTTCTGAGTTACTCAATACATTAACAACATGAGTCCTTTTTGTGCTGAAGCTAGCTAGTGAGTTTTAATTGTGCTCGGATTAACATTTATTTTATTTATTTATTTATTTATTTATTTATTAATTACAGGGACAATGCATATTAATAAACATTTCTGTCAATATGCCAGAATTAGCCAGATGGCTATTTTTCACCTGCAGTCCCTAGACAGATGGTAATAGTCAACCTAAAAAAGATAAAAGTAAATAAAAGTACATATTGAAATAACAATAAAGCTACAATACATTTATTAAAATGCTTCTCATTGCAAACTGGCACTGAAGTGGACGGTTCTGAAATGGACAAGTCTTTCACCTGACCTGAATGTATAAGTTGTCCTGTTTGGGTTAATGACACACATGACTGTGACTAGTTATGATGACACAAGGTTCAGACCTTGATAGTTTTTGGAAAGATTTTTTTGATCTACAACATAGCTTTCAGTATAGTAGCCTTAGGAAGATCTGATCAGAACTGACCTATGGAGGAGAACAGTTAAGCCAATACAATTCAGCTGTATAATAAAAATAGTATACATTTTGATCACTACAATTTTGATCGACAGCCCCTTAACACACATCCACGGGATTTTCCTACAGCCAAATCTCCAAGTTCTCTGACGTTCTGTTCACATGTTAACGATACAAAATCTCATCACTGTATTTTTTATGAACACGTTTTTGGATCAAATTATTATTATTATTGGCATGTTGGCTTCTCTTTGTGCCGAAAGAAAAAGTCATTTTTATTATTTTTTTAATTCAACGCCATGTCTTCAGCTACAGTAAAATAATTTCACAAAACAACTGCAAATTTCAGGGAATAACCGCGATGTAAGACCTTTAACAACCTCCGAGGTCTAATAAAGGACAAAGAACAGTAAAACTCACCCATTGCGTCTGTCACAGGGAAACAAACACAGTTCAGTTTTCATACGAAGGAGCTGAGGTAAAGTTTCCGCTCGGTTTTGTTTTCACCCGTGAGGCCTTTTTTCCCTCTTAACTCGTTTTTCTGCTAAACAAAGATAATGAGCGTGAAAACGGCTGTTTGTGGTGTTGTTGGCTGATGTGGCACTTTATTACCGACGTCTTTAAAAAGACAGTACAGTGTGTAAAGAAGTTTATAATCCACAGATCTGGCAACATTCAAGGTCTCTGTTCTTATCATTTCTTTTTCTGCCTTTATTATTATTATTATTATTATTATTATTATTATTATTATTATTATTACTATTATTTTGCATAGCGTTTTTAGAAATAGAGCTTACATCTATTTTAATGTAAAAACGAGAGAAATCTCGTTGTAACATTAAAATACTACTTTATTTCGAGAAAATTAATTATTACATAAAAGTATCACATCATAACATTTTATTTATGAGACAATAAAACGCCTCGATATAACATTATTATGGTATTATGGCGTGGTTACGTGGGAATAACGCTTTAGGTCTTGTAGTTCTGACCTCACGCCTGTAGATGGTGCACTGACACAGGGTTCAATTCCTACCCTTAAAGGTGGGGTGCACGTTGTTTGAGAAATGCTTCAGAAAGCTGAGTCGGGTGGACAAACAAAACAAATGTGTAGCCAATGAGCAGAAAGGGGCGTGTCTTGTCAATATGCGGCGTAGAGAGTTTTCAAATTTGTATGCGTTGTATGTGCGAAACAATATGGTATTGTTGTCCTAAGCCATCACTAAAATAATACATACAATTTTAAAGGTTAATATGTGACACAAAATAAAACGTATGAGAAAATGTAGTAAAATTAAACTATATTTACATATGTTACACATAATTTTGGAAATACAGATGTGTGTGTGTGTGTTTACATTTACAAAAACACAGGACAAAACTGATTTATTCATAAATTAATTTGTTCACTCCCTCCCTCACTCACTCCCTCCCTCACTCACTCACTCCCTCACTCACTCCATCCCTCACTCACTCCCTCACTCCCTCCCTCACTCACTCACTCCCTCCCTCACTCCCTCCCTCACTCACTCCCTCCCTCACTCACTCCCTCACTCCCTCCCTCACTCACTCACTCCCTCCCTCACTCCCTCACTCACTCCATCCCTCACTCACTCACTCACGAAACATGGCATTGACCTTTAACCCTTTTTCATCAATGCAGTAGGACAGAAATGTTTCCATGTCCTCTTGACATTGAAAAATAAACATAAAGTCATCCTTTGTCTCAGGGAATTCATCACACATGACCCTTTTGAGGGCAGTTTTATTTTGTGTTACATATTAACCTTAAAAATTGTATATATTATTTTAGTGATTGCTTAGGACAACAATACCATAAAAACTAGTTAGAGTAAGCAAACTTGCACAAAAAACAGGCATTAAAAGAGCAATATTATTAATTGTTGAAAGGCAGACAAATAATAGTTGCAAATAATAAGACATGCAAATTATTTTTTAATGTTTTTTTTATTGTAACCAAACATAAGCAAACAAACAAACAAGGTACATAGTCAAATCACAAGTAACATTACAATAATCAGCCATAGTTTGAGCATAGCCAATAACAAACAGAGATCACAATAAAACAAACTGACAAAAAAAATAAAATTAAATAAATAAATAAAATAATACTAATTAGTAAATAAATATATATGTATCAAAATAAATCAAAAAGGGCTTTATTTTAAATTAGTTTATTTCTGTCTAACAGAGAAATCAATTTGAGGGCTTTTGTGTGTTTAACTAATTTAAATTAGACTTGCAAATAAAGTGCTGATGACGGTAAGGATAGCGTTAATATCCGTAACTGCCGTCGGCGATGACAGAAAGTGACGTCATTTCGCACATGCGCGGAACCGATCGTGTTGCTGTACGCATCGAGTAGCGACAGTCACGCTGCCGCTCAGGAACAACGTGGACAGCGCGGTTACTGTTACCGGAAGGGGGCGCACTTATTTCCAGGGATTTCAGAACAGCGTAACAGCTATTGCGTCATCGGGTAGGCGTGGTCTATTTGATCATCTAACCCTAAATATAGTTTTTGGTTGTTTATTTGTTTTCGAAAATAGCTTTACTGTAAGATAATAAATCATAATAGATATAAAATATAAAATCTACCTGTATGACTGTTTTGTCCTTCATTAGCCATCGTAGGTTTGATCTCTTTTTTGAAAGAGGGCGTTTTTTCCAAGACCCCAGAAACCACGCCCACTTTACGTCATGGTAACGAAACCCCTGTAATGTAGTGAATGCCCTTAAAGACACTTTGGGAAGCTGCTGTTGGAACTTTATTCAGTAAACGATGGCAGAAGAAAAGGTAACTATAGAAAGACAGATTTCTAACGGCGAAGCTTCTAATATGGGAAAGAAGAACACCGAGAGTCTCCCGGAGAAGTTAAAACGACTCGCTAAAGCTAATTTACTGGTGATTCTGACGGTGTCCGCGGTCATTGTGGGGGTTTGTATTGGACTCGGAGTGCGGAATGTAAATCTCACACAAACACAAGTGGTTTATTTCGGCTTTCCTGGGGAGCTGTTAATCCGTCTGTTAAAAATGATCATCATCCCTTTAGTGGTGTGCAGTCTGGTGTCAGGAGCAGCCAGTCTGGACCCCACAGCTTTGGGGAAACTCGGAGGCTGGGCGATGCTCTTCTTTTTAGTCACCACGTTAATCTCCTCAGCGATCGGTGTTATTATGGCGTTCATCATCCAGCCGGGTTCAGCTCAAGGAACCAAACCCAAGCTGACCTTCACTGACGAGACGCTGCCTGAGACTAAGGAGGTCGCGGATTCGTTTTTAGACCTGATCAGGTAAGTACTTTATTATGTGGGGTATAGACTGGGTACCTAACCCTGGGGTATAGACTGGGTACCTAACCCTGGGGTATAGACTGGGTACCTAACCCTGGGGTATAGACTGGGTACCTAACCTAACCCTGGGTTAGTGTTAACTCACTCATTAGATCATTTTATTTATTAACCCGAGATCTATAAATAATTAAAAATAACAGTTCGTAATAACTGGAAGACTTTTGATGTCACAATAAAATGATTTCAGTAACTTTTCCCTTGTAGCGTCAAAGACACGTGACACTTTGTTACAGTGCGTGTGGTTGCATCATCCGCGTGTTATATGATGAAATGAGGCTGAACCTTAAACGTGTCTTTTCTGTTGTACGTAAAACAAATGAATCTGACACGTGGTCCTTGTGTAGTGAGAATAAATGTTTTGTTAAATAATATATTAGGTGACAATTAATAATAAAGCAGATTAGTCTTTTTTTTCTTTGGGGTGTCATTTAGAAAACTGGGTGGATGATAAAAAGTCTGTAGTTTAATACTTTTGTTGAAATTGAACATTTATCTCGTCTAAGAAACTGATTTGTGTTAATGTTTGTTTATGCAGCAGATTTTTGAAATACAAACAAATTGTTAAATGAATGGTTTAAAAAAAACACATTTGCTGCACATCCTTTGTTATTAATGTTCTAGAAAGAGGAAAGTTTTCGTCATAATTAAGAGACGTTAAACTTCGATCGTCGTGTGACCTGAACGTACCTGACAACTGCTACTACGTCATAAATACAAACTTCCCAGGAGGAACTTTTTTATTAAACAACTCTAAAGCTGGTGGATGTCTGCCATAATGGGACCAGCCTGAGATGCTGTTGTCATCAACAGGCTCTTTTTTTATATCTTTTATAGGGGTCACTCCATTCACAATCTACAATCCCAATCTCATCTCTTCCACAAAATGATTCTTAATACACACAGAAGAAATGTAGACTGAAAAAAAAAACCCATCCAAACCCGCTCTTGATTACGTGTCAGCTACATGCAGCTGTATGTAAACCTCTGATTGGGGTTGTACATGTGGTGAAGAAATAATAAAGGATTATTGTCTATTTCATTGCTAGGGCCTCATTCAGTACTCAAACTGATGCTTCTGCAGTTAGGTAAACAAATAGGGAACGCTAACACATGTAATTTTGAATAAAACTGCTCCCATGGCACTGCTATGTAAATGTGAAAGGCCATTTAAAGTTGTGAGCTGCAATAATGAGAGATACAGACAACATTAGGCTAATGGGTAAGAAGTCCATTATCAGCTGGATGTGAGTCAGGTGAAACTTCAGACACTAAAACCACCGGCCCTACAGCTGAGGCAGAAGAGGAGGCGGAGAGATTACAGGTTCAGTTGGATCTTGTCTACAGGTCTTCAGTATATTGTCCTATCAGGGGTTTGGGTAGCAGCGTTTCACTAAACTTTGACTTAATGTGGTTTGGTCCTGAAAATGTAGCTTATGTTGTAATGAAGCAGCACCAACACTTTGCAAACTTGTCCTAGTAGACTCCTATTTGTGACTCAGCACAGGACAGGAAGGTCTTACACATAGTCAGAGTGTAAATGTTCTCTGAACTGACTGATTTGATGATTCAACTGATCTCTATTTCTCTTTTAAAACCTTGAGGGACCCCCACACAGAAAGACCCTGCTCAAACCATCAGATTTCTGACCCACAGCAAATAAAACTAGCGGAATGGACTCATCCCAGTGGCTGTTCCAGATTTCATCAACATAGAGTTTGATGAAGCCTTTCAATTGTGGCTAGTATGTCCTTGTGCATGCTGACTCACATCATGTGTATTACTGGGTGTGTGTGTGTTGCTTATCTGGGGAACAGATTACATGTGGATGTTGTCTTGGCCATTGGTGCAGATGAAAAGGTTGACAGGACCTTACCATATGAAATGCCTACTAGGACCTGTGACCTACAAATTCAGGCCAGAAAAGCCCAAAGTCATGGGCCTTTGTATGTTTGTGTAATCTTGTAGTTGCCACGTGATTATAAGTCATATTCACAAGCCTGGGCTGGGTGCACAGTTATAACATTGGTTATTCTTATAAACTCTGTGTGGGTGACCGCTTCCAAAAATACAACAACAACATGGACATTATGAAGATTACTAAGTAATGAAAATCAGTAAGCGCTGCAAGGAGTCTAGTTTTGAATGCTGTACATTTAGTTGCAGGGAAAGGAATGGCATTAAATCCTCCAGTAACATGCTTGTCAGGTGTCTTTGTACTCTGAGAACATATTATATTATTAAATCTGGTGAACTGAGACCTTGGACACAGATGGTTAATAGTTAGACCAGAACCTGTAGAATTGTTAACCTGAGCTGCCCCCTGAGGAAACACTATCTCAGATCCTAATCACATGGTACAGTATGTGATATTGCATTATTGTTTTGTTTGTCCTCTGTGCAGCAATTGGTGTGTGTTGTCCATTGTTTTTCTGGTCAAAAGTTAAATGGAGAAAATACATTTTACTTTTCATAAAATTCCTAATTAGGACACTTTAAGGGCAATCAAAATGTTCATATTTTTATATAGTTTTCTTCTATAGTTTATACTTTTTATTATTATTATTTTATTCTTATTTTATTTCTTGCTTTTTTATACTTTTTATATTTTTTATTCTTGTACCGGAAAGTTTCACTGCATATCGTCTGTATGTGTATGTGACATAAAATTTGATTTGATTTGATAAATGTGTAACAAGACATTCTCATGCGGCTTTGTTTCCTGCTGTATGCCAGTAAATTAATTTATACTCCAGTTGGTCTCACCTTTGTTGCCCCTTTTGCCTCTTGCAAAAGTCTAACAATTAAGTGGCATTTAATTTTTTTGTCCTTTTTAGAAATATCTTCCCCTCCAATCTGGTGGCTGCTGCTTTTCAGTCGGTGAGTCTCTCATTTACACATGCACTTGGTCTTGCACACAATCTTTTCTCTCTCTCTCTCTCACACTCACACACACACACACACACACACACACACACACACACACACACACACACACACACACACTCTTCTCTGTTCCTTTCTCTGGGACTTGCACATTCTGTCACACACATCCAGACATCTAAAGACTGAAAACTGTTTACTGCTATTTTGCTCATTTGACGTCTTTCCTTTCTCACAGTATGCTACTGGTTACAAGTTTGTGAAAACCAACACAAATGTTACCAACATCACATTGGAAAAGGTAGTATCTTGTTTTTAACATAAGCATGTAGACTGTGCAGGACATGCAGCTCATGTGTGTACTTGTGTTTAGGTTCCAGTGGGTGCAGATGTAGATGGTATGAACATTCTGGGCCTAATTGTGTTTGCTATGGCATTTGGTGTGGCCTTGAGGAAACTGGGGGAGGACGGCGAGATTCTAATCAAGTTTTTTAACTCTTTCAATGAGGCCACCATGGTGCTTGTGTCCTGGATCATGTGGTAAACATTTTTTTTTAGTTTAAATCATGTTAATACAGTTTTCTCAAGAATTGTCTTTGCATTTTTATTTTGTAGTTTGTATTCTAAATGCAGATGATGTTCTGTAGGTATGCCCCACTGGGTATCATGTTTTTGGTGGCTGCTAAGATTGTTGAGATGGAGGATGTAGGGATACTATTTGCCAGCTTGGGAAAGTATATTGCCTGCTGTGTGATTGGTCATGCAGTACATGGCCTGCTCATCCTGCCACTAATTTACTTTGTGTTCACTCGGAAGAACCCCTACAAGTTTCTCATGGGCCTGATTGCTGCTTTGGCAACTGCTTTTGGAACCTCGTCCAGGTAGGAAATCAGGAAAGCATTTGTTCTAAACCAAACTCCTTTATTGAATGGCATTTTCCCCCCCATTCTTAGTAAAATATGCTGGTCCAGGCCCAAGAAAAAGTAATATTACTGTGATGGCCTTGTGAATTTGTTTCTGTTTCTGACTACTCACCATCATTTAACATTTTTTTATTCTATGATTATGGAACAAATGTCAGGGTTTTGGAGACGAAACATCAATCAAAAACAATTTTCACAATTCTCTTCACTGTGAATGCAAAATCTATCACATGTTTAAGCTTTCACTTATCATGTGAATATAGTAATGACTGACAGGACGAAGTCGGAGTAATTGTGTGCAACAGATCCAGATCGTCAATGACTAATATCTTGTAAAATCATCACTCCTGCACCCTGTACAGTGATGTCCGGCATCATGTACACAGTTTGCACGATAGCGAATTGAATGTTAAAGTAAAAAGCGAGCATGTATTCATACATTGCTGCACTCGCACACAAGGTGAAAATCTACTGTTGTAGACCGGTTCTATCATGGACAAAATCGTAGCAGAAAGAGGACCGGTGGTTCTCAGTCAGTGTCTTTTTACTGGAGCTGTGTTTAATAACTTGACCTGTTGTGTTTAGTTCTGCAACCCTGCCTTTGATGATGAAGTGTGTGGAGGAGAACAATGGCGTATCGAAGCATATCAGTCGCTTCATCCTACCTATTGGTGCCACTGTCAACATGGATGGAGCTGCTTGCTTCCAGTGTGTGGCTGCTGTCTTTATTGCACAGTTAAATGACATTTCACTCAACTTTGTCCAGGTTATCACCATACTGTGAGTTTAACCTTCACTCTTCCAGTCACCACATTTCTGTACCTCATCAAACTGCTGCTACTATTACATATGACTATACAGTGTTGCTTGAAATTTTGTGAACCCTTTAGAAATTTCTATATTTCTGCATTAATATGACCCAAAACATCATCAGATATTCACACAAGTCCCAAAAGCAGACAAAGTGAACACAAACAGATCAGACAAATATATTACACTTGGTCATTTTTTTATTCAGTAAAATGTTCCAACATTATATATCTGTGAGAGGAAAAAGAATGTGAACCTCTAGAGTTAGTATTTAATTTGGTCAATTGGCGTCCATCTGATTTCAGTGAATGAGACGACAATCAAGTATCCATGAGGGTCCTGTTTTATTTAAAGAACAGAGACATTTTAAAGTCTGATGTTTATGATGTCGGGGGCACGGTGGCTTAGTGGTTAGCACGTTCGCCTCACACCTCCAGGGTCGGGGTTCGATTCCCGCCTCCACCTTGTGTGTGTGGAGTTTGCATGTTCTCCCCATGCATGTTCTCCCCGTGCATGTTCTCCCCGTGCATGGTACATGCATGGTAGGTTGATTGGCATCTCTGGAAAATTGTCCCTAGTGTGTGATTGTGTGAGTGAATGAGAGTGTGTGTGTGTGTGCCCTGTGATGGGTTGGCACTCCGTCCAGGGTGTATCTTGCCTTGATGCCCGATGACGCCTGAGACGCACTACCCCGTGACCTGAGGTAGTTCGGATAAGCGGTAGAAGATGAATGAATGAATGAATGTTTATGATGTGTGTTTGTGGAAGCGGCTCATTGCAAAAACAACAGATTTCTGAGGACTTCAGAAAAAGAGTTAGTGTTGCTCATCAGGCTGTAAAAGGTTACAACATCTCTTAAGAGTTTGGACTCATAAATCTACTTATAATCAGACAGATTCTGTATAAATGGAGGAAATTTAAGACCGTTGGTACGTCCCCAGAAGTGACCAACAAAGATCACTGCAAAAGTAAGACATGTAACAGTCTGTTGGGTCAGAAAGGAATACAGGGGAACTTCTAATCAACTAAAGATCTCTTTTATTTATGTTAATGTTCATGAGTCTGACATCAGGTGAACACTGAACATCCTCAGTGTGCAGAGTCACAAGGAGAAAGTCTCTACTCTCCAAAAAGAACACTGCTGTCCATCTTACTAAAGATCATGTGGACAAGACAAAAGATTATTGGACAAATAATTTGTGGAGGAATGAAACCAAAATAAAACTTTTTGTTTTAAAATGAGAAGCTACTGAAAATACTGAATTCCAGCATAAGAACCTTATACTGTCTGTGAAACATGGTGGTGGTAGTGCCATGCTTTGGGTCTGTATCGCTGCATCTGGACCAGGACAGTTTGCCATCATTGATGGAACAATAAATTCAGATTATTCCATTGATCTCTAAATGAAAATATCAGAACATCTGACCATGAACCGAACCTCAAGAGAAAATGTATCATAGACCAAGACAAGGAGCACAAGCACCAAGTCTGTGTCCCAAAGAATGATTAAAGAGGAGCAAAGATAATGTTTTAGAATGACCAAGTCAATGTCCTGACTTTAATCCAACAGAAATGTTGTAGAAGGACCTGAAGCAGTCAGATCATGTGAGGACACCCAGTAAAACCCCAGTGTTGAAGCTCTTCTATACTGAGGAACGGAATAAAATTCTTCTAATCTGTTGTACAGAACTGATCAAAAGTTACCGGACACTTTATTTACAGTTATTACTGCATAAGGAGTCACAACAGATACTGAAATAAAGGTTCACACACTTCTGCCAGTCAGATCTGTATTTCTGGATCATTTTTCTCAATAATTAAATGAAGTACAATATTGTTAGCTCATTTATTTGGTTGTTTACTTTGTTTACTTTTAGGACTTCTGATGTTTTGGGTCACATTTATGCAGAAATCTAGGAATTTATCAAGGATTCACAAACCTTCAAGTGACACTATATGTTTACTTGAAGCCTATTTTTTTGCACGTTGTACTGTACGTGATGCACATTATACACTTTATACAATTTACTTAAGTCGTTAGCTCTCTGCTGTTGTATGTAGCTTCATGGAGAAAATGGTTCATTTCATTATGCACTGCGTCAGCTATATTTGGTTGACATGACAATTCTAAGCTACTTGACTTGAATCACTCTGATTATACATTGGCAATAAAAGCTTTGAATTAGCATAAGCTACTTTTTTCCAAATTGTCCCTGTCCTGTCTCAGGGTGACGGCCACAGCATCAAGCGTGGGAGCTGCAGGGATTCCTGCTGGAGGTGTGCTGACCCTGGCTATCATCCTGGAGGCAGTGGGATTGCCTACTAATGACCTCTCTCTCATCTTGGCAGTGGACTGGCTTGTGTAAGTAGAATATGTGGAATTAGTTGCAAAATGTAACTAATTTATGAAAACATGTCTGGAATAATCGTATCTTGTGTATTTTTTATCTTTATCTCTATTAGAGATCGCACATGCACAATCATCAACGTGGAGGGTGATGCTTTTGGGGCAGGGCTGCTACAACACTTCACTGATAAAACTAGCAAGAAAGAGGAGGTAGAGCTAAGCGAGGCATGTTCTGAAGATGTTGAGAATCCAAGAAAACCTGAGCACTCTCCTCTGCTGGAGAAACGGGCAGAATTAGTAATCGCTGGTTCTCAGTCTAATGAAAAAGAATCTGTAATGTAGTTTAACACAGTTTGATTTAATGGTGCATCTATTTAAGTGTGAAGAAACCTATACTGTAAAGCTGGGGTCCGCAGTCTAAACAACAGGCCAGTAACTCTGTGGGTTTTCATTCCAACCAAGCATGAGCTTTGTTTTTTCTCTTCAACTTGATCTCCAATCAATTATTACCTGCTATTGGAGCCTGCAGCCATAATTTAGCCCTTTGCAGACCTCTGAGTTTGATTCAAAAATAGGCTGAATATTTAATGTAATGCATTTCTCAGGTCATAAGATATTTAGAAAAGAAGTAAAAAAAAAAGTGCTATATAAGAATCTATTCCAAATTAGTAGTGTTTTGTTGTGGGGTTGTTCTGTAGTACACACTATTTATTTTCTTTTTGGTAGTGGATTTTTCATTGTTCTCTTTTTACTATCTTTTAAGAGCTGGTCCTCTGTGATTTTAAATCCAGTTTCAATGTTCTAATGACTTCCGTTATTTCCTCAGTTGATCCGTTAGGAGGTCACCGACCTTCTGTTGTATTTAAAGTGTGAACAATTAAGAAGGTCATTAAAAACCACCAAACTAATATTTTAGTAATTGTATTTTAAGGGTTTAAATGTTTGGTCATAATAAATTCAATTTTGCACCTGATCTGTTTTAGTAGCTTATAGAAATAAAAACTCCTCTTTTTATCACTCCAGCCTTCTCTATGAATGCTTGTAGGACAATCCTCTTCTGAAAGAAGTATGTTACATAAATGTGTTGATGCTGAAGTTACAAATTTATATACTGGATTAAATTTGTCTGAAGTATTTGGTCACTCCATGTGCTATTTTCCTACATGCAGATTTTTGTATTTTTTTTCCCACTCTTTCTCTTGCTCAGGGATAAACTAGGGCTTTTGCTTAAAGTCTGGATTCTTTTACTTAGTGGAAATTTAGGGTGTATGTGTAATAACTAAATTTGGCCAAAAATGAAATATTAATGTGTTCTAACACTCGAGTATATCAACATCTGTGTGTACAATTAAAGACCTTCTCATTCCAACAGGCTGCTGGTTGTGCTTCATGCCAAAAAGAAATGCTGTGTGTTGAGTGTCCTGATTGTATTCCTGTCCTAATAATAAAGTGCTTTTGCTTTTTTACAAAAAAATTTTGTAATGATTTTCTGTTTTGTTTTTTTGTATCTGACTGTTAAATGTTTGATATTAATCAAGGATCCCCTTTTTCCATTTGTCCAATTGCATTTGAAATGAAAGATGAAGGAATTATTTTAAAAACAAGGCTGTAATGCCTTAACGGTAAATACTTTCATAAAACCAACTGAATTAGTTGAAGTTAAACCACAAATAAGTTTCGCAGTACAGATTATGACTATACGGGCAGGCAGAAAGGGTTAATTTAACAAAAGATTACTTGTCCAAACCCTTTGTCAGTCTTGATCTAATTTATAACTAGATTATTATATTTTAGAGATTTTATCACCGGAAATATTTACAACACATAAGGAATAAGTCATAAAGGGTTTATATAATATAACAAATAATTGTTTGAACCTGCCCATTTTCTGGTCATCGAAAATATTGGAACATCAATTCAATTTATTTGTACAGCATTTTTAACAATTTCCCATTGTCTCAAAGCAGCTTTATAAAAGTATGGAAACAAAGAGAGAAAAAGAAATAAATATATAATACTAATAAGAAGAAAAAATAAGGATCAAAATAAATAAATGAATATATACAATTAAAGTTTAAAATTAATTTAAAAAAGATTAACTTAAAATTTAAAATACTATACATCTATCCCTATCCCTAATGAGCAAGCTGAGAGGTGATATGTTCATATCTTCTGATTCTAGTTAGGACTCTAGCTGCTGTGTTCTGGACTAACTGGAGCTTGTTTATGCTCCTACTGGAACATCCAGACAGTAAAGTATTACAATAATCCAACCTAGAGGTGACAAATGCATGAACTAGTGTTTCTGCATCATGTAATGACATCATATTTCTTATCTTAGTAATATTTCTGAGATGAATGAAGGCTACCTTTGTGATATTATTTATGTGAGCTTCAAATGAGAGACCGGTATCAATAATCACACCGAGGTCTTTTACTGCTGCACATGATGTAATAGAAAGACCATCCAGAGTTACTCTGTAATCAGAAAGCTTACTTCTGCCTGTCTGTGGTCCTGGTACAAGAACTTCTGTGTGTCAGAGTTAAGCAGGAGGACGTTAGTAAGCGTCTGCTGTCTGATGTCCTTCACACAATCTTCAGTTTTATTAAGCTGGTGACTCACATCTGACTGAGCTGAAACATACAGCTGTGTGTCATCAGTGTAACAGTGGAAGCTAATACCATGATTACGAATAATTGCATCAAGGGGTAACATATATAGGGAGAAAAGCAATGGGCCTTAGTTAGAGTAGTCACCATTTAGATCTACGAACTGATATTGACCTGTCAAATGAGACCTGATCCAGGAGAGGACTGTCCCTTTAACCCCAACAACATGTTCTAGTCTATCATGTAGAATAGCATGGTCAATGGTAACAAAAGCTGCACTAAGATCAAGTAAAATAAACATAGAACAAATGGTTATTATAAAGAATAATATAAAGATTAATATAATACAAAATTCACGATTAATATTAGATATTTCTAAATGTAAATGTGTTTGTATTTATCAATTAGCAAGGGTTAAGGTTAGTACATTTGTCAGACTGTATTGATGCAAAAGACCACATGGAGTTCACATCTCCTCTTAGTATAGCAGAGTCTAACTGGAGCTGGTAGATCTCTAGATGCCTCAGGATTCTCACAGAGTCGACCTCATCTCAGTGGACTTCCAAAATCTTCATCGCATGGAAGACAATCAGAGCTGGTACAATTTCTGGATGCCTTGGGACGGATAGAGAGAAGCAGTGGAGAGGAATTAATGGCCTAAATCCTGACTGATACATTTCATGAATATTATTCCTATGTAGGTCTGAACATAACTGCTGAGCTACAACCTTTTCTAGGACCTTGAAGATAAAGGGGAGGTTTGATTTTGGCCTATAGTTGGATAGCTGGGTTGAGTCGAGGTCAGGTTTTTTAATCAAAGCTAGCTTAACCTTTTAAAGCTAGCTTAGCTTAAAAGATGTCAGCACATAGCCAGTGCAAAGGGAAGAATTTATTATCTTTAGAATGGGTTGGAAACCTACTGGTAATATCTGATTAAAGAAACATGTAAGTAAGGGATCCAGAATACAGGTTGATCATTTTGAAGAAGAAATCAGCGAAAATAAGTCAGTCTCTTGAAGGTCATTAAAACGGTCTAAATACTGATCAAGAACATAAATATTATCTACAGCTTTATCTATCAAATTGTTTAGTATTAAATTAATGGTCTGAATTTTCTGCCTGATGTTTTCAATTTTTCCATTGAAATAATTCATGAAGTCGTTACAAATAGATGGTGTTTTTTTCAACAGTGTTTTTATTCCTAGTTAATTTTGCTACAGTATTGAATACAAATTTAGGATTATTTTTATCTTCAATAAGGCTTCAATTTTTTGTAGCTATGAAGGTTTTACATCCATTCTAATCGAAATACTGATAATTTAATTTGATGCCATTTACCTTCTAATTTCTTAGCTGATTGTTTTAAGGTGCATGTTGTCACTGTTCCAGGGTGCGAGTTTTAGCTCTCTAATTACTTTCCTTTTAAGTGGAGCTACAATATCTAAGGTGTAGCGAAACACTGACTCTAAATAGTCAGTCACCTGACCAAGTTCTGTGGGTCACATGGTGATCCAACCATGGATGATAATTGTGCGAGACTGTTAGTAAATCTCTCTGCAGTAGTGGATGTAAATGTACGTTTAACACGGTGACGTGGCAAATTGTAAATATCGTGTCCGAGGCGCAATTTAAATTAAATGAGATCTGATTGAGACACTGTGACTATATTTTCTATATTTTATCTGAGGGTTAGAACGAGATCAAGAGTGAGACCTCCATTATGAGTGGGTCTTATTACATTCTGATTCACCCCGACTGAATCTAAGATGGAAACAACTGCTGTTCTCAGAGGGAATAAAAAATTGATCACTGATAGCAACAATCTCCACAGGCCAGGTGTGAAGGTATCACAATCCACCATGTAAAGAATAATTTGAGTGCAGAAATATAGAGGTGCTCATTCATTTTTATCGATAAAGAAACTTTATTTATTGATGATGGGTCTTTATTCATGATGGTAGCATTAGGATGAATTCAGAAGTCTACAGAAACATTATCTGAAATGTGTCCAATCTAATCAGGAGTAACTTCATCATGTAGCAAGATAATGACCCAAAACACACTTCAAAGGACGCATCAGGGTAAAATATTGAAAATTTTAGAATGGCCAAGTCAATCATCAGCTCAAATAATCATACATTCCACTTCCTGAAACAAACAAGAGAACAATGTGGCACTGAAAGCCTGGAAAAGGATCACATAAGAAAAATGCAAGCGGGTCACCTGCTTAATGCAGTTATTTCAAACAAGGGATAAACATCCAAATATTTAGAATTATTTACTAATTATTTATAACTGTCTGTTCAGTTACTTTTGCTCACCTAAATATTGGGTGATCTGCCACTGGTTATCCCATGCTCTAGCTTGTTTAGCACATGTAGATGTAAATAGCAGGAAATGAAGCCAGAAATTCTTATCCACTATATTATTTTCCTTTTCTCTTCTCAAACCCAAATGTCTTCAATGTAAAGCAAAAAAAGGTTGACTTCATTTGGAGGGGACGGCATATGACCTTACAATCACCTCTGATTAACTAATCAGTCTTTTCTTGTTAGGATTAGGATACTGAGGGTTCTCAATTACTCCTTCCCCAAACTTGAGCTCCAGGAAGGCACGGTGGTTGTTTGGTCCATAAGCTGTGATGCCAGCAAATGGCATGGGTACTAGTGGCTGCAGGAAGTGCTCAGGAAACTCAACATCCTGTCTGTGGCCAGTCCATGTGTCCTTGGTCATGACTCCATTGCGAGAGTAGAAAGGCCATAGATCCACATGCAGATGGTTGGTCTCACTGTACTGAATGCGGTAGAAGTCTCCCTCTACTGCTCGCTCCCACACATAACCAGTGGCATCCACCAGTGACCCTGAATCTAGGTTCTTAAGGTATTCACAATTGGGCACATCCTCCAGGTAGATACCCAAATCAACATCATAGTCCCAAGGTATAATGTCTTGATGTCTGGCTGCTCCTAACAGACTACCCCCTTCCAACCAGTAGCGCACACCAGAATGTTCCAGGATATTGATGACGTGCTTTGTAGTTTCCCGCAGGGCACGCAAGCAGCAAGGTGGAGTCCATCGCTCCAAATAGAGGTACTCTGGTGTGTCATCATGCACTGTGCCAAAGCATCGTGATGTCTCCTTGCTGCAGCCAAACCACTGGTCCCTTCCATCAGTCCAGACCAAGCGCTTAAGGCCAAAGCTTCTCATTAGTTGGTTGGTAGCCTCCTTGAGATGATAGTCTGCCTTCCACTGGTTGTGCGCAGAACTAAAGAGTGGCCTGTGGCTTGCAGTAAATGAAGGTCCGTCCAGAAGCTTAACCTTCCAGCCTCTAAGCGCAGTCTGAATAAATAATGCAGACATCAAGGGATGTGCAAGTGGGACTGATAGGTTGAAAAGGTCCTTAGTACGAAGAAGAACTATGGCATCACCATACAAAGCAGTGCACATACTGTCACCACTACCAGATGCCGCAAAAGAGTATGTAACTGTCCATTCCCTGAGGTTCACTTGCAAGTGCAGGCACTGCACAGCAGCACGTGTCAGCACTGGAGCCGCAACCAGGCGCACAGGGCCATCTCCCTCAGCCTTCAACTCTTGGACAAGCCTCTTAAGTTGCTGCCGATGCTGTAATTCAACACCATCGGGCACAAGCAGAACAAACTCGGATTGTACATGGGCTTCTGGACGATGTGCTTGAGGAAGCTTTTCTGGGCTTGGGGACAGTAGCAATAAATGGGCATTCTCAGGCAGTGTCAGAGGAGGGTAAGGCAGTCTGTCTGCTGCTACCAGAAACTGTAGATCTGGTATGTGGTGCAGGAAGGACTGGGCCACATCTCCTACATAATTCTCAAAGTCTTCAAACTCACGTAGGATAACAGTCATATGAAAATTTTGCATACTACTCTCTAGAACTCCTACTTTTTTGTCCCCTGTCATTCCCCTTGACATGATGATCCCTGAATCTCCCATTGAGTGAAAGGCATTTTTTAAGCCTTTCCCCTGTGCATGTCGTTTCCCCATCATCTGTTGCTGGGCTTGGGATATAAAATATAGGATCACCAAATTCAACACAATGGCTCCAGTTAGCAGGGCCTGGCAGAAAGTGATCTGCATAATTAATAAAAAGGCTCAATGTATGTACGTAAGTAATCTAATAAAAGAGACAGTATCTGAGGATTATGTTTTAGGCATAGCTATGGTTTGAATAAACACAGACTAGTCATGGTATAGCCTATTGATTTTTTTATATAAAATCTTCCCCCTGCTCTGGGGGGCCTGAACACTCTAACGGATGCAGACCACATTAAAGCAGAGCAGGGCAGTATGTGCAGCTGTGGTAATGCTCCCAGCCACAAGGATAGCTAGTCATCATCTGGTAAGACACCATCTGGTATCTTGCAAGTTATCCACTATGCGTTGGGTTGCTTTCATGAAAAGAAATACTGAGTGGAAGCTGAAGAGATGTTGAGCCTGCAAAACTGGGCCATGACAACATCTTTAGTAAGCACTGTGAAGCATCTTTGTCTCTGCTGAAGTCCTTCTAAAGAAGTGATTTGGGGCTTTTGATTTAGTCTCAGTTCATCCTGTGCTGTCTATTCCAATCACTGGAAAACATAAATTAGCCATATTAAGATATTATTATTGTAACGAATGAGTTACAAAAAATCATATATTTCAGTGTAGTAAACCAAGAACTTTATAAAAAGATATATATATATATATATATATATATACACGTATATATATATATATATATATATATATATATATATATATATATATATATATATATATATATATATATACACACGTGTATATATACATATATATATATGTATACACGTGTATATATATGTATACACGTGTATATATATATATGTATACACGTGTATATATATATATATATATATATATATAAAAATATATATATATATATATATATATATATATATAAAGATGCAGTTATCTAGTGTTAATTGTCAAGTCACTTTACATCCTCTACTCTCACACCTATTAATTTCATGTCCTCTTTCAACACATCCATATATCTCCTCTTTCTGCACACATACTGCAACACCTATTAAGTCTGTATAATAAAGTACATAGAGGACATATGCATGCACAATAACATACCAAAATATTACAAAACAAATGCGAGGGCAAACTTCATTTTATTCCTAATATAAGTGAGCAACAACAGCCAAAGTATTATTCAAAATACAACATACACTTTATGGCCAAACGTATGTGGACACCTGAACGTCACATCCATATGTGCCTATTGAACATTCTTCTCCAGAGTTCGACCCAAATGCACTGCTAAAGAAGCCTCCACTGTCCTGGGAATGTATTCTACTTGATTGGAACATGGTTGTGGGGTGTTATTCTAACTCAGTTACAAAACTAATTGCACTCAATTTTACTTTTGTGTTGTGTCAGTTTTGTGTTTTCAGCTTATGTACCTCTGCATGATTATTTTGCACCAGGTCCTGGAGGAACATTGTTTCATTTCACTATGTATTACATCAGCTATACAGGGGCAAAATGACTCGAGATGAAAACCATAGGTAAGGCTGTACACCGGTGTTGGTTGAGGAAGACGTTCAGTCAGGTTGAAGTCCGAGCTGTGTTAAGGCCACACAATGTCCCTGGCAAATGATGTGTTTATGGGTCTTGATTTGTGCACGAGGACAGTGAAATGCTGGACCTGGTTGAAAGACCTTTAGTTCCAATAAAGTGAAATCTTAATCCTATTGCTATGATGTTATCAACAAAACAGTAGATTAATAGAACATTATTAGAAAATCTCAAAAGGTTTCCCCAAGTAATAAGTAAGCATGATGTTACTTACCAGATGTTAATGACATGTCAGAGCTCACAACAAGCTGTTCAGCTGCTTTAACTTGGACATTACAACACAAATATGATCAATAATAGAGACATTTAGATATTACAGTATCGCATCAGTGACAAATAAACACTGCTTATGTCTAACCTATTGTTGGTGCTTCGCTTCACTTCGGTTAGTGTTAAGGTTAGTGTTAAGGGTTAGTGTTAAGGGTTAGTGTTATCTTTTTACTGCCATTTTCCTAATAAACACGCTGTAATATAAAGACGAGGAAAAAACATTAAGTCCGAATGAACGACTGACGAGATGCTGAAGTTTTAAACAAAATGACGCTTTGCACTTAAACTAAATCTTTACGATTCGGAGTGTTAAATAAACACTAAACACTAAACACAACGAATACGGTGTTAAATAAACACTAAACACTAAACACAACGAATACGGTGTTAAATAAACACTAAACACAACGAATACGGTGTTAAATAAACACTAAACACTAAACACAACGAATACGGTGTTAAATAAACACTAAACACAACGAATACGGTGTTAAATAAACACTAAACACTAAACACTACGAATACGGTGTTAATAAACACTAAACACTAAACACAACGAATACGGTGTTAATAAACACTTATCACACGTCCCTGTCCTTCTACTGTACTAAATTACATCCGTTCGTCCATCACTAGCGGAATCTCAGCGGATATCACAATTTGGCAGGAAGCAGCGTGACGGCGTGCAGATGGAGCTCCATACTGCTGTGATCATGTTTATTCCCTTTTAATGTTCCAGTAACATTTTAAAGAGTTTCCTCTGACACAATGGCGGTATTTTACAAGAACAATTATAAATAACAAATAATAAAAACGAACAGTTTGTATAAGAAGTGTTTTTATTCTATTAGCAAAAAAAACAAAAAAAACAAAAACAAAAACGTAACTTCAGCGACGAAACAGCATAAATATCTCGGAGGAATGTGTTTAAAAAAGCCCTATAGCCCTATTGCCCTATTGCCCCATAACCCTCTTTCTCACTACTTTTATTATGAAACTTAGCGCACTTCCCCTAACGGACCCGATACAGGAACATGCCGAGGATCACAATTTGGCAAAGCCACTGTTTGGGACAGAATGGAGTGCTGGTGAAACACGGGCCTTTGTGTTGCTCCGTATCTCAGTTTGGTGCTTCGGCGACATCGTGAACACTATAATGGACTCGGACATTTCCGGTGACGGCGGAACAAACCACAGCCATGGGGTCAGTGGTACCGGCGGGCCGATGAGCGCATCCTCCCGGCCACGGGAGCAGCAGGACGGGGACGCGGCGGCAGCAGCAGCGATGTCGTTACCGGGGATTTTACACTTTATTCAGTATGAATGGGGTCGTTTTCAGGCAGAAAAATGCCGCTGGGAAGCCGAGAGGGAGGAACTAAGGGTTAGTTTACATCACCTTCTGTTCCGGACCGCACACGGTGTCTTATGGGACAAAATGACACCGGGTTTATGTTTACATTGTGCTTTAAATCGGAGCAATACGAAAAAAACTAAATCAGTTTATATACAATTCCCTTTTTTTCATCTCGGATTCATCTTCACTATTGTAGTGTATTAACTTTATACACTTCAAACTTTATTTATTCATTAACCTTAAATACTCACTTTATCATCTCCGTCTTCAGAGGAACCAGAGCTTATACTGGGAGAACTGGGTTAGACCTTATACTGGGAGAACTGGGTTAGACCTTATACTGGGAGAACTGGGTTAGACCTTATACTGGGAGAACTGGGTTAGACCTTATACTGGGAGAACTGGGTTAGAGCTTATACTGGGAGAACTGGGTTAGACCTTATACTGGGAGAACTGGGTTAGACCTTATACTGGGAGAACTGGGTTAGACCTTATACTGGGAGAACTGGGTTAGAGCTTATACTGGGAGAACTGGGTTAGAGCTTATACTGGGAGAACTGGGTTAGAGCTTATACTGGGAGAACTGGGTTAGAGCTTATACTGGGAGAACTGGGTTAGAGCTTATACTGGGAGAACTGGGTTAGACCTTATACTGGGAGAACTGGGTTAGACCTTATACTGGGAGAACTGGGTTAGAGCTTATACTGGGAGAACTGGGTTAGAGCTTATACTGGGAGAACTGGGTTAGACCTTATACTGGGAGAACTGGGTTAGACCTTATACTGGGAGAACTGGGTTAGAGCTTATACTGGGAGAACTGGGTTACTCCTTTGTTCTTCATATGCATATAAAATGATGAGGCAAAAGGGTCAAATCTCCAGATTCTTCTGAAATCTCACTAAATGTGGGATACGTGTTACTGTTGTGATGTGATTCTTTTCAATTGTTGTCATAATCATAAATAACATTTTAAATAATATACATTTTAATAAACATACAACGTACACATACATTTCACATAACAGGGTGTAGAAACTATGAGGAGTTTAAGTTGATCATAGCTGAAAACCCCCACTAAAAGCTTATTATAATTTTTTATTATTTCTATATTGCAGTAGCAGCAAAACAGAAATGTAAAGATTTATATTAACTGCAGTTTCTAAATGTATAGCACACTGTGTGTAAAATTCTATACATCTTAAGTAGTAAGGACAAAGTAATGTATTATATTTACTAATACATTTGATTTTTCTGCTGCACATAATACAATGTGCATAAAATCCTTTTCTGTGTTGATGAACAATCTTATGGAGTTCTTTCATTATAACCTTTCAATGTTCTTCTCTTAATAGCATTCATTATGACTGTACGATATTACAGTTATATTGCATGTATTGTGTGTATCAAGGTTGCAATACGATAAACATATTTTCAGGATATCTCATCATGCTGCTTATGTAGTATTCCATGCTCTGTGGTTGCTGTGGCCTCCTGGATATGTTGGTGTTCCTGAGCTTACGTGATTGATTAGGTCACAGCTAAGGGTTTTGATAACTATCTGTTGGGTTTATTTAGGGTTTCAGCTTAATGAAGGCTGCTTCAATTTCAGTGACTGTTGTTTGGACATAATACAGAGAATTATCCACACTAAGCAATCCACTTACCACCCTGTCAACTACTATCCAAAATCTTTTGCTTACTTCTAGTGGCATTAATAACTCCTCACAACACCTCCTGTTTTAGAGATGATCTGACTCAGATCTGTACCCTTGTCTATTCTTTCCTAGAATATCACGTTGTAAATGTTAAATTGTAATTAGAAATTTAAACGCCAATGTTTCTGAATAGTTAAAGCCTCTATTAAACCCGACTTGGGCTTTTGAAGCTTGTTCAGTACGTGCTGAACAAAAACTGATGCAACCTTTAGAGTTGCCTTTGTGTATGCGTTTATTCTCATTACTATGGTTCTATATGCTACTCTGATATTCTATTTCATTTATGTTGTCTTTCCTGATTTTAGGCACAGGTGGCATTTCTTCAGGGAGAAAGAAAAGGTCAGGAGAGCATGAAGCAAGATCTGGTGAGGCGGATCAAAATGCTAGAGTACGCCCTTAAACAAGAACGGTGAGCTCAGCTTCACTTATACAGTTGCATTAAAGGCTTCACAGGTAGCATTTATGGCCAGTTTTATACACTGAGCTCCAGATGTTTTGGCTCATACAGATGTGTGTACTGTGCCTGATATTTGAATAGTTAGATTGAAAAATTCATAAAGCACATATATGTTTCATTTTGTGGTGTTTGTGCTGATGTTGATGACGATTTAACACTGTTAAAACTTGGTGATATTTACACATTGGTTTTGTATCCTAAGGGCCAAATACCAGAAACTGAAATCTGGCACTGATCAGAGCCCAGAGAAGAAGCCAGAGACTAAGAATGAACCAAGTAAAATTTCTCTCTTAAATATATAAAGAGTATATAAATTACTCTTATTGTGGATTATTGTAATCTGCGGGATTGACATTATCCTTGTTGTGCAGTTCCCAATGGTCAAGGAGAATTTGACACTGAGACAGCTCATCAAATGGCATGGAAGGAGGGTCGCCAGTTGTTGCGCAAGTCAGTGCTCTCTCTTTATAGTGAAAATAAGAAGCAATGCATCTCGTTTTTTGAGCAGCTATAAATGTGAGTGTAATATGCAGGTACCTGGAGGAGGTGGGTTATTCTGACACTATACTGAACATGCGCTCCAAACGAGTCAAGTCTCTGTTGGGTCGCTGTAGCCCAGAGGTAAATGGGCCTCTGCCACAAGAACCTTCCCCAGATCCCAAGCCCCATGGAGGAGGAGACTCCCTACTTGTACGCCAGATAGAGGAGCAGATCAAAAAGTAAGAGAGAGAAACATTTTAGAACATTGGCATGGTAAAAGAATTACATGGTTTGTAGGATAGAAACAGGATTCAAATTGGAGTGAAATTTCTTGTATAATTAGCATTGCAGAAATAGGAACTAAGTATTTCTTGTCTTTGTTGTATAAATGATAGAAATGCTGGCAAAGAAAGTTCTACAGAGCACACTGGCAGGTCAGTTTTGGATAAAATTCATTTCCTGCGTAGCTGTGATGATGAAGATGACAGTGATGAAGATGATGATTTCCAGGGAATAGCCACAGATTGCATTGATGGACCACATAAAAACAAGAAATCCAGAGGCAAGGTTAGAAGTGATGTGAACACATACACCAATATATTATACAATGGACATAAAAACTACACCTGTTAAAATAGCAAGTTTTCATTGTTAAAAAAATGAAACCTAGATCAATTTTCTACCCTTAATGTGAAATTACAACAACTTTCAATAAGGTAGTTGTATGTGTGCACAACCATAAACTAGTACTTATTTTGAAGCACCTTTTGGTTCTATCACTCAGTCTTTTTGGAAAAGTGACAGTAAAATGTGTCTAAAATTCTGACATGATTTCAATTTTAACCTGCATGTGTAAAGTTTTTACATCTATTGTATGTAATCGCACCATATTCCTCCACTTTAATGTACAAAAACACCCAGTGAAACCACATTTTAGTCATAATTAGATATTTTGTTTGTTTGTCAGATATTTGGAGAACCCATGACCACAGGTCTAGACCCTGAGGATGAAGAAGATGAGGAGGATGATTCAGAAGATGCCCTCAGTGAATTTGACTTTCTGGGTTCAGGAGAAGAGGGTGAGGGAGCTGGGGAGGCATGCGTTTCAGGAGACGGCCGTGAATTAGGTATGGGAACTATGATTCAAGGCGCTTGTGGTAAATCTTTTGGAATCGAAATCCAGGAGAACAGAGAAGATGTATAAGTGATCTACAGTAACAGGGTCTAATCATGTTTCTAGTGAAAGTAAAGTCTGTATGTTTCTGGAGTAGGTTTGGGACCTCGACTGAATTAATCAGGTCCGGTCTGACGTTCCTAAGCATAGGTTAAGACCAAGCAAAATAGGAAAGCTTTTACAGCTTCACAGGATGTTTTTTGTTTTTCACACCATTCTTTGTAAACTGTGGAGACAGAAAAATCCTGGAGATCAGCAGTTTCTGAAATCCTGAAATAAAGTTTCTGCTGGATCATCTGGTCTGATCCCACAGAAAAGGTACTGTTGCACAAATTGCTGAAAAATGAATGGTGGCTCTGATAGAAAGATGTCAGATCACACAGAAGATCCCAGCTTGCTCACAGCTTGATAAGGTGACGCTTGTACACCACCCAAAGATCCTACAATGGACACATACCACCTGCCTAAACACTGCCACTTCTCAGATTTTCTGGAGCTTAGGAGTGTTTGGTTCTGGCATAATTAGTGACTGAAGTCTAACCTGATGATAGTTACACGTGGCTCTCTTGCATTCATGAGATTGCAACCTTGCGGTCAGTAGCACAAAAACTGTCACATACAGAATGACGCAAAGGCAGCACAACATTTGTGTTCATTATTTCTATTTTCAATTTATTTTTTATTTTGCTGCAGGATGCACTCTGGGTTTCTCATCTGATGTTTTCATACTGGATACAGTTGGAGGAGGAGACATAAATCTTGGCGAGTTGGCTGACCTTACTGTCGCTAATGACTTTACCATTGATGTAAGTTGTGTTTGTTTGTTTGTTTCTTGATGTTGCATTTTAAACAGTTAAATGACGACCCAGACTAGTTATATCTGGGCTAAAATCACAGATATCAGACTTTAATTTAAGCTGATGTTAATGTGAACATTAACTGAAGCTCCTATCTGCATGATTTTCTGTTTTGTTCTGCTGCCTGATGATTGGGCCATTGGAAAATCTGAGTGGATTTGATAAGGGCCAAACTGTTATGGCTAGCCAACTGGATCAGAAAGCAAGACTTATTTATGCACATGGGGAATGAAGGTTAGACCGTCTGGTCTGATACCACAGAAAAGCTGCTGTAGCACAAACTGATAGAAAGGAGTCAGATCATACAGAACATCACAGCTTGTTGTGTAGCTGCAGAGCGTCAGAGTGACCACACTGACTCCTGTACACCACCCAAAGCTCCTACAATGGACACATGAGCATCAGAATTGGACCATGGAGCAGTGGAAGCAGGAGGCCTGGTCTGATGAATCATGTTTTCTTTTACATCACTTGGAAGGTTTGTGTGTGTGTCACTTACCTGGGGAAGAGATGGCACCTGGCTGCCCAATGGGAAGAAGGTGAGCTAGTTGAGGCAGTGTGATGGTCAGTGCAATGTTCTGCTGGGAAACCTTGGAGACTGAAGTTCATGTGGATGTTACTTTGACACCTACCATCTGCATAGACACAGCTGCTGACCAAGTAAATACCTGATTGAGTGTCTGTAGGATGTGCTGGAAAAGTCTGATCTTCGGAGGCTTCAGCTCACATCTTACAGGGCTTAAAGAATCTTCTGCTAACATTTTGGTGCCAGAAACCACAGCACAACCTCAGAGGTCCAACCTCGACAAATCAGAGCTGTTTTGGCGGCAGAGGTGGGACCTACATAATATTAGGCAGGTGGTTGTAATGGTATGACTGACGTGTGTGTGTGTGTACGTACATGTTATTGTTGTCATAAGTTAGGAAGTAATGCCTGGAGATTTAGTCCTTTAACCCTGCAGGCTAAAGATCTAATGATCAGGTTGTGATCTTGTGGAATGACTCGGATCTAAATTCACTTGGAAATGTTACTCTTGCCAGAAAAATGAGACACATAAGCAAATGATAATTAAACAGTGTATAAATTAAAAGAAATTCAACCAGGTTATTAAGTCGTCGTCGTTGTCCCCCCCCTTTTTTTTTTACCTCAAATATTTTTTCTGTTTTGTCATTTGAATTTGTGTTGGTTGATATTTCAAATCTTATTTTTATGTTTTACATCAAAAAGTGTGTGTAGAAGTTTTTTATACACTGTATGTTTTTTAGCACCAGGACAGTCAGGAAGAGTTTAAGAAGACATGGAATCCACGCTTTACTCTCCGGAGCCACTTTGACGCTATCCGATCACTGACCTTTCACCCAACTCAGCCTGCACTGTTGACCGCTTCAGAGGATGGAACACTAAAGCTTTGGAACCTGAACAAGACAATGCATTCAAAAAAGTGAGCTCTTGCACCTAATGTCCTGTGTTTTTTTTATAAAACTGCAATTTATAATGATGTGTGGCATTGGAGGCATGTCAGGTGTCCAGGAGCTTGAAGCTTAAGCTTGAATTTGAACAAGGTGAAAGCTGGGAATTATTTGAGATCAAGTCTTGTTTATTTTTCTGTTGACTTTATGAATAGCAGGTGAATGTATAAAGCTCCAGTTTCTTTGTTTGTCTTCAGTTTCAGTTGAACCTTTAGGGCAGATTCAGTCACCCCTGGGAGTTCATTTGCACCTCTTTTCTGAACAATGCAGTCTGTGTTCGCCTGATATTTATATTAGCAAAGAATTGTTAATACACGTGGTGGTGGATTCAGTTACATGGAGGTTACTCTTAAAGAGAAGCCATATGTCTGGAGGTCCATACATTTTTTACTGAGTGTTTAGCTGGTATCAAGGTCAGAACAAGGCAAGTGGGTCAGGACAAGGCAAGAGGGAAGCACATACCTGTTGCTAGGGGTAGTTAATTATTTCCGTCAGTCGTTTTAAAATGACCTCCTAAATGACTTGCCAAATTAAATGTGTGAATTTGTGAAAAATTTAATATTATTAGACTTAATGAATGTAAAGTTTCACAGACATGAGGGCATTTTTTTGTGCTTCCATCATTAAATGGTACTTTTCACATAGACAGAATCCTGCCCCAGGGTGTGACTGCTCTAAGGGGAAATCCCCATGAAGAGGGTTTAAGCAAATCCCCCACTACCCTCAGAGCCTCTTTGACACTCTCTGTTTTGTATTTAGAGGAAAGCCTTGAAGCAACATTGAAAGACATTGTGCAACTTGAGAAATATTTGACGTCTACTTTGGTGGATGCAAGTGAGGGTCTGGATGAGGTCAGTGAGGGTCTGGATGAGGTCAGTGAGGGTCTGGATGAGGTCAGTGAGGGTCTGGATGAGGTCAGTGAGGGTCTGGATGAGGTCAGTGAGGATCTGGGTGAGGTCAGTGAGGGTCTGGATGAGGTCAGTGAGGGTCTGGATGAGGTCAGTGAGGGTCTGGATGAGGTCAGTGAGGGTCTGGATGAGGTCAGTGAGGGACTGGATGAGGTCAGTGAGGGTCTGGATGAGGTAATTTTAAACTTGATAATTGTTATTCTATATTTTTACACTTCTGTAAAGCTGCTTTGAGACAATGTTCACTGTTAAAAGCGCTAAACAAATGAATTGAATTGAGCCCTCCGTCATGGTGCGTTTTCCTCAATCCCAAGTTTGTGCACCTCATTAGATGTCTTCAGTAGGTGGATTGAAGATTTTTTTTTTTTTATGTAAATTTTTTTCCTGTTCAGTCTTTTCATAGATTCATAGATGACAGATGGCACACATACACGCCCCACACTTCTATACACCCCCCCACACACACTTCTATACATCCCCACACACCGTTTACAAAGTTCCACCAACAAAACCTAATTATTCTATTACATAAACGGCTTGAAATGTGTTAAACAAGGCAAGTTTTGTGTGTAAAGAAGCTAAAAACACTTTAGTGCCAGACAGATGTCAAATGGAAAATTAAACGGTTATCAGCCAAACAAAAAAGTAATCTAAGAAAAAAGCTTGTAATGTTAAGTTGCACGACCTTTTACTGATTTGTATCATTTCAGGGGAGCAGCACTGGATGTTGAACCTATTTACACTTTCCGAGGACATAAGTGAGTGTGAGATTCAGTTTTAGGTCCAAGTTTGATTAGCGTCAGTATAAGTGTGATTGAATTAAAGATTTATTTTAAGAGGGGTGTGTGTGTGTGTGTGTGTGTGTGTGTGTGTGTGTGTGTGTGTAGTGGAGCAGTCCTCTCTTTAGCCATGGGAGAGGAAGGGAAGTATTGCTACAGTGGAAGTCTGGATGGAAGCATACGTTGTTGGAAATGTCCAGATCTTAATGTGGATCCTTATGACAACTACGGCAAGTCTACAGCATGGTTATTAACATTTATGTCCATGTATTGTGTATAGCATTTGTAACACACTTTTTAATATGTTAAAAAAAAAGTTTATTGTAGATTTTATGAAATGTTTGTCTGAGATTCCAAGCCTAGATTAGGTTGAGCACATGGAGTACCAACTAATGGCAGTAACTATGCTAAAGGCAGTAACTACGCTAAACCGACTTGCCGGTTGTAAATTTGCGTTAAGACCGACCTTTTTTTTTTTTTACTCTTCAAACAACTAATACAAATTCTATTGTTCGAAAATCTATTGCACGAATCGATTGGACAAACCAACACAAGTTTCGAAAACGAAAATAGGAAATTGATTTTAACGGCTTTCTCTCAGAGCACGTCCAGGTTTTTATTTTTTTTTGGAACGCATCACACATCAACTGCAGCTTCAGACACAGACGTATAACAGCAAATAATCCTTCTGCACAATGTTTCTCTTTTTACAACTGAAATGTGAATGGTGTGTTCGACCGAAGGCACGGGTTTAAGACCCAGTCAGTGACGTCACGATATGCTAATTTGTTTAAAGTCATACCTACGTAACCACCATCACCAAAATTTTACTTTTTTTTTTACATTGAAACTTGAAAAAAAAAATATAGACCTACCTAAGGACCCCTTTTTTTTTTTTTTTTTTACTGTTACTGCAAACCAAAATATTTTTAAGGATGGCCTGACCAACCATGAATGTCATTAGCAGCATGTGGTAATGTCTCTGGGTTCCAGACTTCAGTCATTCATATGCCATGTAAACTCCCACTCATCATTTAAATTGATTTATTATTCTTTAATAATATTAATTTGTCCTCGTCCAATTAATTAAGATTACAAAATTTCAGTAATGTTTGTTACCAAACATTTTCCAAATATGATTTTAAACTTTTGTTGTGTCTGTTTGCATATATTACAGACCAAGGTGTTGAGAGTGCCGTGTTATTAGGACATGAAGATTCAGTGTGGGATCTGGTGTATTCATCCAACCTAAAGCGTTTGGCCTCCTGCTCCGCAGACGGCACTGTGCGTATCTGGGATCCTCAGAGCTCCACACCCTGTATTAGTGTTTTAAATAAATCCAAAGGTGGGTGTTTTATCCCTGCTCCCTAACGATCTTACATAGAAATGAACATATATAAGTAAATCTTACTGTCTCGTGTGTGGTCCCACCTGCTCCCCCCTCCGGGTGGTCTGCAAGTTCTCATTTTATTATGAAAAATCATATATGGAGAGATCAATATATCATATAGTTCTTTCATTAACAATAAATATTTTACCAACATCCCCAAAACAGCAGCTAATGTTGAGTTACTTGTGCTAGGAAAAAAATACACACTATGTGAATACAATTTCAAGTAAATAGTATACTATTTTCAAGCTCTTTGACTCAATGACTCTGTCTACAGAACGTGGAACACCTAGTTCCATTGCCTTTGGGAGCGTAGACACGTCCCAGGCTGTTGTGTCCTTTGCTGGTGGTGAGACAGTCCTCTATGACCTCCACACAGAGCAAAGCATCATGGTCCTAGAAACCCAGACAAAGGATGGTGAGCAACATGAAATAAAACGATTGGTTTTCTCTGTCTACATTATAATCAGTGATATTTGTGATTTCAGTCCTATTCAGTGTTACTTATACATTACGCTGATACACACTTAGTGCTGTTTACTTTTCTCTTTCTGTATGATTTAGAATCTCACTGTCTAATGATGGGTTCCCTTTTGAGTCTGATTACTAAAACGGTTTCTTCCAAATGTCGAATGCCAGGAGTTTTTCTTGCCCATTGGGGAACTAAATCTACATTTGGATTTATGTAAATGTAAATGTGAGACTTGTTAAATGTCTTTTCTTGAATACACAATACACATAGAACTCACTTACACATTGCACTTTGCAAAATAATAATGCTCCATTTAAAAAAAATCCCAGCAGCTTTTTTATTTCTAAAGAACACGAGTAAAATCAGCAACTACATAATTTACATGAGTTTATTGTATCTGCAGAGAATCAGCTGATTAACTGTGTGGTCAGCCATCCATCCCAACCCATCTCAATCACTGCCCATGAGAACCGTACCATCCGCTTTATGGACAACAAGACAGGTGTGTGTGAATTTGTGGTGTGGTGTGTAAAGGAGTATCCTGGCTGCTAATTGGATTTTTGTGGGACAGTTAACAATAACAATACTACAAATGTCCCTGTTCGATTTGGGAATCTGGGACTACAGACTTCTACTGTGTAATTAGCTGCACACTGTGTATCCTAAACAGCAAGATGTTTTTTTTGTTTTTTTTAATAAAGATCATTTTAATAATAAAGAATAAAGGTGTACAATTTGTACTCAGTGCCATATAATGACAGGGTGGAAACAGAATTCTAGAAAAATCTTTAAATTTATTAAAAAGAAAAAACTGAAATATCACATGTACATAAGTATTCAGACCCTTTAATTCCAGCCTCCAGTCTGTTTCAGTCAACAAACTTTGCACACCAGGACTGGGGATCCAAATTATGTCCTTTCAGTTGAATCTACCACAGATGGACTCAAATCACGGTGCAGGAACATCTCGGCAATCATTAAGATAAATGGGAGGCTTCTGAGCTAAATTGCTAAAGTGCAGTTGCTAAAGGTCTGAATACTTATTTGATATTTCAGTTTTTCCTTTTCAGTTTTCAAAATTTCTAGAATTTTGTTTTCACTTTGTCATTATGGAGTACTGAGTCTAGATTAGAAAGAAAAAAGAATTTGAACGATTGTAGTATCAGGCTGCGGGGGTCTGAATATGTTTAAATGCACTGTTATGGAACTGTATTGATTTTTCCTTTCCTTCCACCCTCTTAATGCTTCTGTCTTCTGTATTTTTTTCTTTTCTTTTTTTTTTCCTACTTGTCTGTTTACCGACAGGGAAAGTGATTCACTCCATGGTGGCTCATTTAGACGCAGTCACCTGCCTAACCACTGATCCTAAAGGCAGTTACCTCGTCTCTGGCAGTGAGTATATTAAGACATCTTGCTTCTCTTTGTTTGGTTTAAATATCACTTGTTTGTTAAAGGTCTGTAGAGCACGCAGTATAATATATTCTTATTAATACATAATTTTTAACCCTATGCAAAGTACATTTTAGACCTACATAAAGTAGTAACATAAATGGAAATGTAAAGAGCAAAATATGAACATACAAATATAAACTGCTATAAAAATGTAATTTAATTTTCTTCACATGCTCATTAGAGCCCTGTCATTAAGGGTGTAAAAGACCCTACTGTTTTTGGTATAGTATAGGAGTGTTAGTATTGTCATGGTGAGAGTCGCATGATGTAAATCAGGGAGTGTGGCAAAGGATCCCGCACTCTGAGCTGAGCTTCAGTTCCCAGGCAGGGACCCAAATCGGTCACTGAGGCTACACAAGCCAGTTCACTCTCGGTGTCAGTCCCAAGCGCAGATAATATGGGAGGGTTGTGTCAGGAAAGGCTTTAAATACATACGTATCAAGGATCTGTCTTAGTGAAGCCCTGACAAGAGCAGATAAATAGGCAAAATAAATAGCTAAAAAGAACAAGCGTCTCTTATCTTCTATATCTTCTAAATGTCTCTGTGAATAAAATACATTGTCATGTGTTTAAAAAAAAATATATCACCTTTTCTTTACCTCAGGTCATGACTGTTCTGTTCGCTTGTGGATGCTGGATAATCGCACATGTGTGCAGGAAATCACAGCCCACAGAAAGAAGCATGATGAAGCTATCCACGATGTGGCTTTTCACCCTTCACAACCTCTGATTGCCAGCGCTGGAGCTGATTCCCTCGCAAAGATCTTCATTTGACCGTGTCATCACAGTTAATTCTCAGAAATAATTGGTTAGTGTAAATAGGGCTTTCCCAAACCTAAACAGTTAACACTAAGGTTGGTGACTAAGCTCAGGCAAAACCTGTAAGGCAGTAAACTAATCAAACACCTTAAATGTTCTTCCTGTCACCGCAGCACCAGTGATGCACCAATATGAAAATCGCTGGACGATACTGGTTACTGGATTCAGTATTTTCCTGCCAGACTTATATAATGTTACACTACATTCTCTTAGACACACACCACAAGGTTAAACCTTTACCTGGTGTGACACGTCCTCATATGGCTGCAAATAAAATATATTACCACAGGGACAATTGGGTTTAATTAACAGTTTAGGTGAACGAATTACAGTATTTTTCAATTCTGGGTTCTTAAAAAAAAACAAAAAAAAAAAGAACTTTTAATGAGCTTGTAATTTTATTCTCCACAGACAAAGTGTACAGTTCCAAAGTTCAAATAAACCATAAAAGGTGAAAACCAGACATATTTAAACAATTTACATTTACAGTATATGGGGGAAGCCACCATCTGTAGTTTCTCCTCTGCACTCCTATTTGGTGCATAGATGGCAGTGTACATGTACAATAGTGTATGAGCTATACATGAGTCACGGTTCACCTGAATGTTGACAGTGCATAAATGATGTATGGATATCTTTGGCACACTACTAATTTGCATGCCATGACTGTTAAAATCTTAAAATAGATAAAAATTATCTATTAAAGAATATAGCTATCATGAATTAAGCAAAGCTCAGATCTAAATTGCATTGTTTATATGACTGAATAAGATATTGTACAACTTTGTTGGTTATTGCATCACTATTGTGTGTTTTCCCTTCATCACGCTCAGTCCTGGGCCAAAAATGTGCCATTCAGTACCATCCAAAATCCACACACCGTTGTATTACTGCACACACAGAAAACTGAATGGCCTGGACTACATATCCATAATACCATCGCTTCCCTTTGTTTTGAAATTCTGTAGTAGTTACTTTATCTCGTTGTCTTTCAGCCTGTTTAGTGTGTTGATGTACCATCATTGGAACACACAGTCGACTGACTTGTACATGCGTTAGTCATATCATCATATTTGTGTGTTGATTAGATTTCATACTTTCATATCCTTTATGATGTATTTTTAATAACCTGCTTGTTAAGGCTTGGTGTTTTATATCTGTAGCCAGAGAACATTAGCTGAGTTGACTGGGCTGCACAGTGATAGATTATCTGTGCTGTTCACAGCCCACTGTCACAAATATTGGTGCTAAATTATTCAGTATCAGGGAAGTGTTGCAAGTTTTCTTTATCTCAAGCCTACAGCTGGTTTAAACCTGCCTTTGCTCTAAACCACAACATTTTCTCAGTGTGTGCTTTGTTTTTTGATCTGGAACATGAACAAAAGAGGGAATGCAAAAGGTAGAATAAAAAAGAGAAAGAAAGTAAAAGAAGGTGAACGCTTCACCAGTTGCAGTTCCTCATTCTAAGGCCTATTATTTTAAAACTACTTTTATTTGAGAAAACACTTTTTCTGTTGCAGTTAAACTGTAATGCAAACTATTAAACACTACATTTGGAGACACGGTCCTTTATCAGCCAGTGTGTTGGATAACAACTAGGGTTTTCTCGAACAGATTTTTTATGCCCTATAATTTGAAGATCACTGAGTGCTTCCCCTTACTCTAATGAGAAAAACAAAATAGGGTCATCTAGGGCCATGGAAAAGAGCAGAGTCTTCTGTATAGACAATGGTATTATGGAGCAAACCATATGATGGAAGGGACTAAAAATTCACCCACTTCAGTAGCTTTAGCCTTTAGAGTAGTTGTGGACAGTAAAGGTCGTGTTTTAATGCTTTAATGTTGTTTTGTTTACTTACATCCTTTACCGTGATTTCACTAGTATAAGAGAAATTCCTGGAAGTTAGTTTATAAGCTATGCAAAGATGCAGTAACTCATTCTGACGTAGACCAAATGTAACAAAAAGGGTTTGCATTCATTCAGATTTTTGTCCATCCTAGAATTCAGACAGTCACTTCTGAGTTTCTCCAAGTTTAGTGTTTTTCAGCCTCCACTGGGATGTTACAGTGAAGTATGATGAGAATTCCCTTAGTGACTGTAATGCAAGTTAATTGTCCAGTCAGTTAAGCACACAACCTTAATTAGTTTTACAAATTAATTCCTAAGGGGTTATTTATCACGACACACGAATTAATGGTTCGCTTTAGGCCAAATTACATTTGTGACTTTAAATGGTTTATCATAACATTTTTATCATATAATCCTATGTGATTGCGTTTAGTTTTAATAAACCCCTGTTTCTGCAGGTTCTCCAGTGATTTTACTAAATTGAGTTAGGTTTATTATATTAATCAGAATAATTTTAAAAAGTTATCATTGCACAAATCTCTGCTTTTGCCACCTTATTATAGTTGTTGATGACAGTCGTATAATAAGTGAACAAATCCTTTTAGACCAAAACCTGCAATGCAACATAAAATTGTCAGAAAGCTTAAAAACTGGAGTTATTTAAAGGCAAGTCAGTCCTGTGCCACGAGCCAAGGACTTTCCGTCTATGTATATTGTATCTGACAATTTATCACTATGTGATATTTTGTACATCATATTAACCTACATTTAAACATTATCCTTTAACATCAAGGGATCAAGGCCTGCATGTTATTTATTTATTATGTTGTTATACATATTTTTAAACTGCATTATAGCTTCTATCAAATTAAACTATTTCCTGTCATTTCTATTTTGTTTTAGTTTGCAGTTCTTGTTATTGGGAAGGTAAATAAAATTCAATAAAAATAATTTTGTACATAGAGTGCAGTACAGCAATATTGTATTTGGTGTTTATTATATTTCTCTGGAGAATGTGATAAAGGGAAACATCAGAATATCGCTAATCAATATCTCCATGAAATATGACTAAACATGGACATTTTTAGAGCCAGGCTAAACAAAGTTTACTTCCTTACGAAGGTATAGTGGATTAAAACACACCCCTGTTAAAATAAGAACAAGATTATTCATTAATTTTTCACATTTAACAAATTTCCAGCAAAGTGTAAAAACAAACATGTTAAATGTTTTAAAAGCAAACAAAAACTTGGTTGCAGGAGATGCGCACATCTGTGTAATGCTTTGCTAAAACACCTCTTGCTTCTAATACAACACTCAACTTCGCCAATTTCACACCTTTTGAATGATCCAGATCTCTCAAGATTGATCCCATTGTGAGTGGATCTCCTGTGCACAGCCCTCTTCAGCCTAATACACAGATTTTGGTTAAGATTTAAATGTGTGTTCAGTCCGGGTTGTTTTTAGAACACAGATTTTTTTTGAAGCTGTTCCTTTGTTGACTTGGACATGCCTTTTGGATTTGTGCTGAAAACATTTATGCTGTCATCAAGCTATCACACAGACAGGCTTGGATATTTGTTTGCTTGGTTGGTTGTTTCCATGAGAAAGGGCTTTTAACTAATATTTAAAAAGGACAAGTGATTGTTATCTTAAGCATGGAGTGACCAGATTGTGTCAGATGTTTCCGCAGCTCCCTTAATGTTGCTGTAGGTCTCTCAGAAAAAAGAAAAGAAGAAAAACAAACCTTTACAACTTTAATGATGCTTTTAGTTACTGTACATTCATTTGAACTGACTTACTGTAGCACTGCATGACCTTTTATGCATATAGGTGAAGTGATTTAAAATCATGATTTTTTTTAACTTGCACCATGTTTGTTCACATTGTATATTGTGTATTTCCCTAGTTTATGTCACATTGAATAACTGTTCACATTCTGAATAGAGAAGAATGCTAATATGTGGTTATATAGGCACAGGGACTGAGGAGTACAAACACACTAGCAATGAAAGTGTTCTGGATAGGGTGCAAATTGTTAGTCCCAAGATAAACTGAGAACAGCACAGGCCTTTTCCAGGGTGGGGAATCAAAAGAAAAGAAAAAAAATCAATCAAATGAGTTTGGAGAGCAGGAGGGGCTCGTGAGTCTGTAAGGAACAAAAAAGGCCCTTTTACAACTCCTATTCCAGCCAATTGGCTGAGGTCTCTGTCTGTCATTGCACTTCCTCCTCAGGCAAATACAGACAGTTTGAGGTGGAGACAAGGGAGGGAGTGTCTACAAATTCTCAAGGCTGTACTGTTTAGTTCAACTCGACAAGAAACCGAAACGGTTCAACTTGCAAAGCAAGCTTAACCAGGCGTTCTCTCTTGACTTGACTATTTCCTGTATTAGGAAGCCATCTTGTTTATGCGACATTACTTTTTCTTTTTAATCTTTTGTACTTTTTTTCTTTCTTTTTTTTTATTGTGGGTCTCCTGCTGAAGTTTGGACTTTCTCCTTCTCAAAGCAGCTTTCGAGGAGCAGGACAGGAAGAGGTAGGGGGAGCCTTCAGGTGGGAAGGAAGAGGCAGGCTTTCTGTTTAAAACCTAAGTTTAGTTATTTTAGTTAAATTACAAGTCATAGTTTATACTTTATATTTTTCCCCAGTCCTGTTAGGAGAGCTCCACAAACAGGATTGCAACAGTTTGAGGGAGTGAACTGTGTGTTGGCCTGTCTGTGTACGTCTTGCTCCCTCACGCCCCTTGCTCTAGCTCCACTATCTGACTGGCTTTAACATTTCAGGATGGCCAATAGCAGTCCCGTAATGCCGTCAGCAGCCCTATCTCCTGAATTCTTCCCTTCAAGTGGTTCTTCTCCCCCGGGGTCTGTGGAGACACAGCATGCCACACCAGTTTCCTTGCCTGCTGTGTATACACTAGGCTTCCCTGCTGTGGAGACCGTGCTTTCCCAAGGGCCCAGTGGGACCAATATGTCTGTCAATCCTCCTCCACCAGCTGGAGTGTCTTTCATTATCCAGATAGGACTGACACGAGAGTCAGTGCTTCTGCCACAAACAGCAGATATTACATATGTCAAACAGATCGCCTGCTCCATTGTGGACCAAAAGGTAAGTCCCTGTTATATTATTCCATGTATATGTTCTATGTTTATGTTCTGTAAAGCTGATTTGAGACAATGTCCATTGTAAAAAGCGCTATACAAATAAACTTGAATTGAATTGAAATATTATTATTCATCACACAACTTTTACATGTATTTTTAAGATTATCATCTAGTCATCAAGTGGCTACAATGAAAGAGAGACTCTGTCCTCCATTTATATCATTTAGGGAATTAAATCTTTCATATTACAATGAATGGATTTGAGTAGATGAAAATAATTACAATTGTACATGAAATTTACTCTGTACATCTTGTAGATCTTCTCACAGTATAGTCACTTTTTTTGGTTATTTTGACCATTCAGACCATTCGTTCAGCTGTTTGCAAAAAAAAAAAAAAAAACTTAAGAAATACTCCATTCATTGTGATGCAAAGACACTTTAAATTGCCTGTATTCTGTATTCTGTACTCCGACTGAATGTAAAACGATTGTAATCCTGAGTGTAATTCGATTTGTTTTGTTTTGACTACATTCCAGCACACCAGGTGAAACACAGAGCCTCCTGACTCTGTTCATTCAAAAGCTCTCTCTGTTCCACTAATGTTTTTTCATTGGGCTGTAAACCCATGTGGCATTTAAGAAAGAAGGTGCTATTATTATTAGGTAGAAGGACTGTGCATCTTTTGTTTTAATTATACCATTTGCTATAAATGAAAAATAGTAAAATATATATTTATTGAGACACATTATAATCCCTGTATATACAAACAAATCATTATACTGTAACTTAATTCAAACTTACCTTTTATATATATATATATATATATATATATATAAATATAATATTTATATTTTATATATATATATATATAAAATAAATAAATTGAATAAATGGAAACTACATTTGTTATTTTGGCATCTATACAGGAAAAAGCTGAATAAATCCATGGAGAAACATAATGAGTTAAAAAGAGTGCTCATTATTGGGGCACAGAGGAGCTTCAGTCACAAAGCCTTTTCAACAGGCTAGTGTTTCAGTGACTAAAGGAGACATCTACATTTAGATCTACAGTATGTGAAAGTCATCAATGAATAGGGTTGGAAATTGCAGACATTCAGTGACTTTCTTGCTTGTGCTTTCGTGTGATATGTTTGGGGCATTTGCCTTCTTCAAAGAAAGGGTGAAATCTCTCTTATTCTGACAGATCATGTTTATCCTGAAGGGAGTGGTCTTTTCCAGGATGTCTAATCCCTCTATCCACAGGGGGCAACGGTTTCACTAAATAGTCTGATGAGTCTATGAAAAGTGTTAGTCATGTGCTATATACTACTAATACAGTGTTATTAATGTTATTAATTGTTTACTTCTGTATGAAAATGAAATAAGGGAAAACCTGCTTATTCCTGTAATGCCTAACACCACTTGAATACAAATAGTAGCAGGATCTCGAAATATTGCTTGAAAAATTGAAGCTCCTTCTTCTGTTTGCTCCATATTTTTAGGTTTGACACTGTGGACTGACTGTTTCATCATCTTGTTGAAATCTATAGCTAGGGATGAACACCATAGCAAGTGAAGCTGAGTTTTAACAGAACTGATAATGCTAAAGACCAGAGTGCTGCCGGAGTGCAGCCCCAGAGCTTACTGTGGATAAGTGGGGCTTCTTCCTTGTCCTTTGGTGTCTTCTGGCCACAACACATAATGGCAGTTTTAGTTATTGTAAAATAATGCTTTGAAAGTCCTGGTGTTGCATTTTCCTTTGATGCTCTTAAGAAGCGATTGTTTTCTGCTGGGATTACAAAGAGCTTGTTGTTATGTTAAACTAATCAACTCCTGTGTGTATCTAACATTGTGGTCCATACAGTCAGAGAAAGCAGTGTGACTAAATACAGTAATTACACGGGTCCATATAATTTAGACATAATGATTTCATTGTATTACTATTTTATATTGATCTCTTATGTGGCACATTTGGGCAATCAGTAGTAACTACTCTTTATAGCGATACATAATTGGGGAATGATGTCTGCTCTCATGCCGTTTCCTAGAATTCTTCCCCCACATATTCTGAGGGAGGCCCTAATGTGCAAAAAAGGGAAGCAAGAAGGGAAACAATGAAAGAAATGAAAGAAATAAGAAACACCCCCTTTGCCATGTCCTGCCCATGCACTCTTCATATTCTGTAAATATATATATAATTGTCATGTGAAGTGATTTCAATGAAAATACCCAAGTTATTGTTGTCTGTGTAAAAGACAACCAAATGACATCTTATAGAAGCAGAAGAATCCTTTATTTTGTCACAGACACATTTCAGAATTTGGAGGTTGGGGTCAGATCGCAGGGTCAGACATGTTGCAGTCCCCCTGGATCAGTAAGGATTAAGGGCCTTGTTCAAGTGCCCAACAATGGCAATGCATGAGTTTGAACCCTGATCCTCTGATCAACAATCCAGAACCTTAACCCCTTTAGCCACAACTTCCCCATAAGCATGTTCTTACACACAAGAATGGCTTCCTCAGCTCACTGGAGGTATGTGCAGGGATGGGTTAGGTTCTGCTGCACTAAGGTAATATCAGGTTGACATTAATGTAGGTCTTCACTATTTTTAGTGGATTTTCCTCTGCATAGTTCTCAGAAAAATACATTTTAAAGCCATGTTTACGTAGAATCCTTGGTATATTGGGCTAACATTCAATTATCAAACTACAAATAATACAGCAAACACATTTGTGTGATAAAATCCTGCGAAGACAAAAAAAAAAACACCAGAAGTAAATATTTAAATAAAAATGTATCTTATTTTTCCAATTGTCAAAAAAAAAAGAAATTTACAATCATAAATACGTCATAACTTCAACATGTATAAACTATTTTAGGTAGTTAAAATTTTTACATTGAGGTCATCCTTAACAATATTCTTGTTTGCTGTAACCCGACCGACCGTCAATTTAGGACCGACTCAATTTTTTATTTTTTTTTTGCTTTAAGTCCGACCGACTTGCCGGTTGTAAATTTGCGTTAAGACCGACCAATTTTTTTTTACTCTTCAAACAACTAATACAAAAGCAATAAAATAATATTAACGGGTTCAGGCACCATAATACATTTAAAAAATTCATTAAAACAGCTCGACACCACTTTAACTTGGCACGAAGTTCTGGAAAAACTGTCCAGCATCAAAATGAGGTTTGTGATGATGCGCGCGAAGGTACGGGTTTAAGACCCAGTCAGTGACGTCACGATATGCTAATTTGTTTAAAGTCATACCTACGTAAACACCATTACCATAATTGTACTTTTTTTTTTTTTTACATTGAAACTTGAAAAATATATATAGACCTACCTACCGACCCTTTTTTTTAACTGTTAATGCAAACCAAAGTATTTTTAAGGATGGCCTTACTAAAAATTCTTCTGACCATAAAGCTTCAGTTGTGACCCAAATCTAATTACCCAACACTCGACTTGTCTGTGTTCATTACATAACATTTTAGTAGTAGTTCATTATAACACACGTTACTACAGTTACTATATGGACGTTTCCATGAATAGAGCAAAAATAAACAGAACAATTAGCCGTACTGTGTCTCGTTTTTATTTAACTGTTGTTCACAAGCAATATTACACTAGCAATCACACTGTTGTACAGAATTATCATCATGAGATTGACCAGTAAATACAAACTGCCTGAGCCATGACTGTTATTTAACTACATGCTTTGACTAGGGTTAAAGAACAGTAAAGATAAAGACAGTAAACAGGTGAACAGTAAAGATCACTATAACTGCTCTAGGATTCTAATTCCTTTAGAATTAGTTCAAAGCAATTTTGCAAGTCAAGACCATGTTTGATGCTACATTAGATCTAATAAATGTGAACTATTTTACTATTCAAGGAAACATGCACTCATGTCTATAAACAGGAAGTGGAACAGCACTTGAAAAAGGAAGTTGTTTTGTTATGGAGAAGCTTTATGTCCCATGCATAACTCACAATAATAATCACGGATGGTTGTCAGGAATTGAACTCATGGTCCATAATGATAGGGTGAACTCTTGTCTGCTTTGCTACTCAGGAGACTCTGCGTGTTAAGTAACTGTAGCCTTTCTGTCAGCTTGAACCAGTCAGTATTTCCATCCACAGAACTGCGACTCACAGGTTTTTTATGTCTAGAGACTGATGGGTCTGGAACCAATAACCATGAGTCTAGGATCTCATTTTGATGATTGATGTGCCCATTAACGTAACACCTCGACCTGTATCTGCATAGTTTTGTAGGCACATGTTGCTTGTCCACTAGTTCATTTAATTGTGCTTCCTTTCGCTCTTTCAATTTATGCTTTCACAACTGGGTGGTGGATTATATTTTTGGGTTGTTTGTATGTCCATCTTGGATTCTCATTAGTCAGATCTTTTCAGAATGTGTAGTTGAATGTTAGATTTATTTGGACTGATCATTACAATTAAGAGAAGAACTGAATAGATTTTGGAATTGATCAGATATTTTTCTTCAATAGCTTTATTTCTTTTTGAAGATTTTTAAGGGTATTTGAGTCAAACCGAAGTAGACTTGGTTACAGCAGAGTCATCCAGGTCGTTCCACTTGTTTCATGAACCTATAGAATCACTGTAGCATTCCTATCAGCTTGCAATAGGACCTCTTATTCTAGATTACTAAAATCTCTCAGTGCCCTTTATTTCCGTTCCTCCCCACCCTCTTATGTTACGTCCCATGAATTGAAAGCAGGCATTGTTTTTGAAAGTTAGTCCTGGGTAGTGCACAAAGTTTGATCTATAATAAATCCTGAACTGTGCCAGTGAGTTATTTGAGGGTTTGGTGTATACTTGTTTGTGTAAAATATGTTTAAATTGCAATATTCAGCCTCCGTTTGTATGAAATAAATGACTATTGTTTTTTTAAAAGGATTAAAATCATCATGCTTCTTTGTTTTGTTTTTCTTCACTTTAAATGTTCAGCCTTAATAAAAAGATACTTTTAACTTTTAAAATATACTGAATATGCATTTATGTAACACAAGGAAGTGCTCATGTTGTTTTCAGCTTTGGAATTTAAATGTTTCAAGCTCAAACATTCAGAATTGTTGCACTTCCATGTTAAGTCACATGCAGCATTAACATCAAGCCTGACATAGAGGAGGTTTGTCCAAAATCCCATGTTGCCATGAAAAGTAAGTGGAATCATGAATTGAATACTGAAAGCCTGGCTTATTGAGACTCGTAATAGTGTGTAATGTTCCAGAATCTGGTGCCTTTGTTCTTGGGCACTTTTGTCGTGCAGCAAGACTGATGTCATCAAACAGCTACTGAATATCTTATTTTAACTGGTATAATGTGGTTGTGTAACTATGTAAGCTATAATGCATTGTGTTCCAGAGCTATTGGTCAGTGTGTGCTCTATATATTTTTATGGATTGGACAGATTGTGACCTCTAGTGTTTAAATAGTGCTGTTGCATTAGTAAGATCGCTCAGTCCAACCATGCACAGTGTCAAATTTGTCAAATATAGACAAATGCTTAAATGTGTGTGTTCTTTATGTGTGTGCTTCACTGTCTGCTTCACTGCCTGGTTTGTTACAGTGAACATTAATAACCAGATGCTACAACTGAAAAAACAATATAGTGTTTGTTAATAATTTTGCAACAGCTGAGTAATTAGAAAACAGAAGTAGCTGATTTACAATTGTAATCAAATTACATCATGAAACTACTGTATTTAATTTTGTAAGGGATAAATCACATGATTGTATCATCACACATTTATAGAATCCCAAGTAATGACATCAGATAAAGAGATAAAAACATACATTTTGCTCCAGCAATATTCAGCACTGAGAATTTTTTCCATTAATTCACTGGACAAGATTCATTACCAACTTAAACTTTAGGATGCAAAAGCATTTGGTGGAAATGAATAATAATTTATTTAAGTACTTTTCCCTGTCATGGTCATTTTTTTTGTTTTTATGGGTAATCATGATACTGGAGTGTTTTGGTAAGGATTTAGGCAATGAATATGGAAGCTCAGGTGTTGTTTATGAAGGGTTAAACACAGAAAAGAGTAAAGTGGGGGTGTAAGAGTCTTCTTAATAATTCTACTCTTAAGACATCTGAAATAAAACCTTTTTAAAGAGAATGGAAGAAACATCAAAATTAATTTCTGTTAATTCTGTTTTTGGACACCTGACCATCACACCCATGTGTGGGCTCAGTGGTGTGACGGAGCTTTACCCTAGCTTACCCAAGTGAACTAGCTGAATTAGGTTTAGGCCAAATATTAGACAAAAGAACAGAAGAGAACAAAAAGGAGAAAGGGAAGGACTTTTATAATTCATCACAGTTTTCACAGGTGTAGCTTCCCAATAAAGACCGTATGAGAAATACAATCCTCAGTGACACAAAGCAGCCTTACAAACTGTGCTGTGCTGTTTCCAGGCAAATCCTGTGGAGACACAGATATGATTACAACAGTGTCTATTGTTTGCCTACTGTGCAAACATGCATACTAACATTGGCCTGAGAATACACTGCATGTGCAATCAGACTAAGTGACTGGATAGCATAACAAATTGTATTAGAATTATGTAATGGTGCAGACAGACAGATAGACATACTGTAAGCTTGTTGTTTAACAGAATTTGTTAAAAGCTTTTCTGATTGAGAGATTTATTATGTAGCTGTTCAACTCCTTTTATAAGATTCTATCTTATTAGTATTTCTAGGTTATATCTAGATTATATATCTAAGTATACCATATATCTAGATATACTATACTAGATATGTAGTATATTTTATGTTTACACGTATGTCCGTCATGGTTTCGAGTCAAACAGTAAAATGTTTAGTGACACTGTGATGTCACGCACAGTGATGTTTACACACACTGTTGTTCTATGTTTGTGTTCAATAATGATTTAGAATAGTACATAACCCTAACAAGTCCTAACCCTAACTCTAGTACATGAGTACAAACCCGATTCCAAAAAAGTTGGGACACTGTACAAATTGTGAATAAAAAAGGAATGCAATAATTTACAAATCTCATAAACGTATATTTTATTCACAATAGAATATAGATAACATATCAAATGTTGAAAGTGAGACATTTTGAAATGCCAAATATTGGCTCATTTTGGATTTCATGAGAGCTACACATTCCTAAAAAGTTGGGACAGGTAGCAATAAGAGGCCGGAAAAGTTACATGTACGTATAAGGAACAGCTGGAGGACCAATTTATAAATTATTTGGTCATTTAGGAACATGACTGGGTATAAAAAGAGCCTCTCAGTGTGGCCGTGTCTCTCAGACGTCAGGATGGACAGAGGATCACCGATTCCCCCGATGCTATGGTGAAAAATAGTGGAGCAAAATCAGAAAGGAGTTTCTCAGAGAAAAATTGCAAAGAGTTTGACGTTCTCATCATCTACAGTGTATAATATCATCCAAAGGTTCAGAGAATCTGGAACAATCTCTGTGTGTAAGGGTCAAGGTCGGAGAACTGTACTGGTGCCCGTGATCTTCTGGCCCTGAGACATCACTGCATCACATACAGGAATGTTACTGTAATGGAAACCACAACATGGGCTCAGGAATACTTCCAGAAAACATTGTCAGTGAACACAATCCACCGAGCCATTCGCCGTCCGGCTAAAACTCTATAGGTCAAAAAAGAAGCCGTATCTAAACATGATCCAGAAGCGCAGGCGTTTTCTCTGGGCCAAGGATCATTTAACATGGACTGTGGCAAAGTGGAAACTGTTCTGTGGTCAGACGAATCAAAATGTGAACTTCTGTTTTTGGAAAACTGTACGTCATGTCATCTGGACTACAGAGGACAAGGACAACCCACGTTGTTATCAGTGCTCAGTTCAGAAGCCTGCATCTCTGATGGTATGGGGTTACATGTGTGTGTGGCATGGGCAGCTTACACATCTGGAAAGGCACCATCAATGCTGAAAGGTAGATCCAAGTTCTAGCACAACATACGCTCCCATCCAGACGTCGTCTCTTTCAGGGAAGACCTTACATTTCCCAACATGACGATGCCAGACCACATACTGCATCAGTTACATCATGGCTGCATAGAAGAAGGATCCAGGTACTGAAATGGCAGCCTGCAGTCCAGAGATTTCACCCATAGAAAACATTTGGTGCATCATAATGAGGAAGATGTGACAAAGAAGACCTGACAGATGAGCAACTAGAAGCCTGTATTAGACAAGAATGGGACAACATTCCTATTCCTAAACTTGAGCAACTTGTCTCCTCAGTCCCCAGACGTCTGCAGACTGGTATAAAAAGAAGACGGGATGCCACAAGAATAAAATATTGACAGTTGAAACTTCCACATCATTGCATTCTGTTTTTATGCACAATTTGTCCCAACTTTTTTGTAATCGGGTTTGAATGTGATCTGAGCCATGATGCTGGGTTGCTTAGCAGATGTTGATGTTTTGCCCATTTATATTCCTGAATTCTTAAGCGTAGATAAAAAGATAAAGAGTAAAAGAATAAAACATCATGTCTTCTTTTAACTGTGGATTGTTTGAAAGCACTATTTCTTAACTATTTCAAATTAGTTACACAAAATCTGTCATTGTAGTTTGAGTGAAATCTCTGTTATCACTTTGTAAAAGAAATGAAAACAAAAATGGAGATTTCACAATTTGTCACTCAAGTAATATGAGCTTGGGACCTCTGGCTTGAGAAACCAGTATTATGTTGTTGGAAATTCAAAAACTGTCCCAAATTCACCATTTGTAATATTTGCAGCAGTCTATAGTTTGTGCTTGTATCGGAAAGACTTTAAATATATTTAAAATATGTTATAATATATATATATATATATATATATATATATATATATATATATATATATATATATATATATATATATAAATGTAAGATAATAATAATTTCAGAGCAAATCTGTTTGTCTAATGTTAAAACTGAAAATATTATGAGATATTTTTAAGAAAATTGTTGCTTTGCATTTATATAAATGATCAAAGAGAGAAGACCTTATTTTTTCCTACAATTACCTTGAAAGCTAAATTATTTTAATTTAAACAACATTGTCCTAAAGAAATGTTTATTTCTGAGTGAGATGGGTCTTGTGTTTTCATCAAGTTTATAATATAGTTTCAGTTATTTTATCACTTCTCTATTTATCTGTCTCTTTATATTAATGTCCTGCGATCATGGACCCCGGTCCCTTAACTCCCCGTTTTTTTCCAAAAAGGCATAACATTGTGTATTTTGTGTGTTTAGTGCACAACAACATTATTGATACTAATTAAGAAAAAGTTCAATACAACAACTAAAACTACTAATACTAACATTTCTATTGAATTTTAATAGCTGATCACAGTCCCAACAGTAGGTGACTATGACGGCCCTCACAGCCCACACACAGCCATAGCATATAGCCTGTCAATGTCGCTGCTACTGAGAAAAAGCAAAATACAGGCAATGTATTTAATCCATCAATCACAGAGTAAGTAAGCAAAATTGCACACAGGATAAGTTTTAATAGTTTAGTCTACACTACTACAGAAATGTAAAAATATGCACTAGTTGGTGTTCGTAGAAAGTCTCATTATTCATATTTGGGAGCTTTTCTGCATGGCATCCAGGGAATCCTCATTTAGGAGATTTTTGTCTTGAGTTCATGTGGCATTACAATGAGGCAGTTACATTTATGTTATTTCTTCTTTACACTGGTGGATATCATTGTATGCTAACCCTAACCCTAACCCTAACCCTGTATCAAAGTGTTCCTTTCTCCATTGTGTCAGAAATCTTTTCATCAGTTATCTTTAGAGAATGATATTTACTGTACTGTAAGGTACTATATGAGATCGAATGCTCCAAAACTGAACTTCTGGTGGCTTTGTCTTACTTCTTCAGTAAATGCTTTATTATGGTCAGGTTCATGGTGAGTTCAGAACCTCAGGTAAAAAACAATTTCTGGATAGAAAGCCAGACCACTGGCTTAAAAACTATAATGAAGCTCATATCTCATGTGAAAGAATTATGTTAATTCCATCAAATAAAAGCAGTTATCAAATCTGCTTTAATAATGGAATGATGTGTTATGGACTGATGCCTTATAGATACGGTTTACAAGTAGAAACTATTGCAAATTTTGCAGAACAATCAACATATATTTGGGTCCATAGTGTTTGGACAGTGACACAACACCACAATGGGTCTAAAATAAAGCAATTAACATGGAAATAAAGTTTGTCCTTGAGCGTTAATTCAGTGTTTAACAAAAATAGATTGTTTACCGATTAGGAATTAGAGGCATTGTTTTTACAGGCTTAAATGCGATTGCCCAAATTAAAATAATTATAAATAAGATTTATTTCTAATACTCAGATGCAAATTCTTTGCAGTCAGTGACTGTCTGTAGTCTGGTCAGTGGACATCACCAAATGAGCTGCCAGCCTTTTGTTTATGTGTCTTCAGCCTTCAGTTTTTTCTTCAGTAAGTGAAAAGTGAGCTCAAGGCTGAAATCAACTGATAACCTTCCATTTATTTCCTTTAAGTAGTTCTTTGTTTGCTTTATTATCAATGTGTACTTAATTATCTATATAGGGAGGTTTCCGTTACCATGTCTGGTATATAAGGCTAGGGTTAAGCACCACTCAAGAAACTGGTGTGTGTGTGTGTGTGTTTGTGAGAGAGAAAACTGCTTTTTGTTTTATTTTCTTTATTTTTACTGTGAGCTCTTTTCAGCACAAGCCTCCTTCATTTAAAAACGCTGAGCTGCTCACGTCTTATTACCTGGAGGTTTAAGGTGTGTTGTGTTGACTCTGTACCGTCTTTCACTGGTTTACAGGCTCCTGAAAAGAAAACACACATCAGTAGGCTGCCGCTAAAACACACAGGTTTACAGAATGTGTACCTGCCAATTCAACCTGCCTGTTGCTCTGTTCACAGCCACATCCGTTATGGCACTTTTTTGACTTTTAATCTTTCACCTGTATTCATGGCAGATGCCCTTATTCTGAGAAATTTAAATATTATCTCATTGTCTACAGCAAAGCAATTAAATGTTAAGGGCCTTGCTTAGGGGCCCAGCAGTGGCAGCTTGGTGGACCTGGGATTTAAAATCACAACCTTCTGAACAAACAATTGATAGTCCAACACCTGAAGCACTAGGCTAACTGCAAGGCTAACAGTTCAGGTGAAATGAAACAGCTGCTTAAAGTGTTTTGTGATTATTAATATTTTAATATATGGCAAGCATTTCAAATATATTTTAACATTTGGATATAAACATTAAAAAATCCCAAAAAGGTCACTGTAAGCTGTAGTCATTGCTTTTAATTTTTATTTGGAAACATTTAACAAATGCACTTAATGAAATTAAAGTTACTTAAAGAGGCTTGAATAACATTTCCACAACACGTTAATCTCTCTCTCTCTCTCTCTCTCTCTCTCTCTCTCTCCCCCTCTCCCCCCCCCTCTCTCTCTCCCTCTCTCTCTCCCTCTCTCTCTCACTCTCTCTCTCTTTCTCTCCCTCTCCCCCCCTCTCTTTCTCTCCCTCTCCCCTCCCCTCTCTCCCTCTCTCTCTCAGTTCCCTGAGTGTGGTTTCTATGGGATCTATGACAAAATCCTTCTTTTCAAGCATGACACAACCACTAATAACATTCTTCAGTTGGTCAAGGCTGCAAATGATATCCAGGAGGGTGATCTTGTGGAGGTTGTGCTGTCTGGTGAGTAATTGTACCTTTCAATTGTTCTAATATACGTGTCATATTCAGCTGTCGTCAACCTAAAGAGGCACATACCACTGAAGAACCTGTCTTTACTAACAGACAACACATTGTAAGAAATTAGACACTGAGTGGGATTATAAATCATCATAAACACTGAGAGTGGGATTATAAATAATAATAAACACTGAGCGGGATTATAAGGGATGTGGTAGCCTAGTGGTTAAGGTGTTGGACTACTGACTGGAAGGTCATGAGTTCAAATCCCAGGTCCACCAAACTGCCACTGCTGGGCCCCTCAATTGTTTAGTTGTATAAATTTAAATAAATTGTATGTCACTCTGGATAAAGGTGTCTGCTAAATGTAAATGTAAATTATAAATCATTATAAACACAAAAGCAGGTCTGTAGAGAAGAGAGAGAGAATATTAGGTATGCTTGTAATCATGTGATGATTAAAGACAAGGTACATTATGTACAAAAGCAGGCAGCGACTCTGGCAAGCTATGAGTGAACATGAAATAGCTATTCATAAAAAGCTAGACTAAATAAATGTGTTTTCAGCCTTGACTTAAACGCTATTTGGAAGGCTGTTCCATAACTGTGAAGCTCTGGAAGAAAAAGCTCTGCCCCCTGCTGTAGCCTTTAGGTAGTTTGTGTGCCATTATTAAACTCATTGTCTTGTGCTCACCAGTTTAACTCTTACATGGAGACACTGGGCGTGAGGTCGGGACACTCATTGGATAGGAAGCTAATACACGCAAAGTCTCAGACACACACATTAACACACTCACTTTACTAGAGCCAATTCACCTGCTGGCGTGGTTTTGGGTGAGGAAGGAGACCAGAGAAAGCCTAAGTGGACACTAAGAGAAAATGGAACAGAAACTCCATGCACACAAGAAACTAGGGGCCCTAGAAGCAAAACTAACAAACCATATACACTTTTTTTTTTAAACAAAAAAACTTAAATAAATCTTTTGTTTCTTTATTAATAACTATAATAACTTCAGGTATAAAAATCACTTCAACTGTGTATTTTTTGCAGCGGCTGCTACCTTTGAGGATTTCCAGATTCGTCCACATGCACTGAATGTGCACTCATACCGTGCGCCTGCCTTCTGTGATCACTGTGGAGAGATGCTTTTTGGCCTAGTGAGGCAAGGGCTCAAATGTGATGGTGAGAGCTTCTTATCTGTAGGAATACCAAAGCAGAATAAAAATGAAATAATGCCTCTAAACTTTGAGCAATATGATGATACCTGGGTTAGGGATGCCATTAAAGCATTTACAGTTCTTTTGTTGTTTATTTATAGTTAACTTATTTCTCCCCCTTCAGGTTGTGGGCTGAACTACCATAAGCGCTGTGCTTTTAGCATTCCCAATAACTGCAGTGGGGCAAGGAAGAGACGGCTGTCAACCACATCTCTCAACAGCAGCCAGTCTCTCCGTCTGTCCACCACTGAATCCCTCAGTAGTGTAAGCACCAGCACAACCTCAGAGGAAACAAATCTGATCCGTTCACACACACATATGGTAAATCTACACACATCCATCCACATGCCCATTCAAAGCTACAGCGTTGTAAAAATAAAAAGTATTTGCCCCTTCCTGATTTTTTTGTTGTTGTTTTGAATATCCTGATGTTTTGAAAATTTTATGAACTTGTCGCCTAGTTACAGATTCTAGAAAATATGAAGAGAAAACATATCAGTCCTGAAAGGGTTACAAAGCCAGTTTTAAGGCTAAAGGACAAGCTAGTGCAATCTATTATGTCCAAATGGAGAAAACTTGTGTTAAGCTTCAAAGAAGATTCATAACAAAATTTCTTGATGGCTCAGAAAAGTCACAAAATAAGCAAGACAAACACCCAAGACCCCACTCACTTCAGACAACAGTGGAATAATGATCTGTGGAGTGATGGGTCAAAAGTCGTTTAGGGAAACGGGTCCATTTTATATGTCAGAAAGCTAATACGCCATTCCACAAATAGAATATCATAAAAAAAAGTCAAACATGGTGGTGGAAGTGTGATGGTGTGGAAATGCTTCATGCTTCAGTGCCTGGACCAAAAAAATCCTAATCTCAAGTGCATTTGGTCTACGCAACAAGACAATAATCCAAAGTAAAGTCGACCTTCTGAATGGCTGAACAGAAACCAGACTAGTTTGGAGGACTAGTTAAAGTTCTCACTATAAGGACATCAAAGACCTCCAATATCACTGCATTAAAGTAATTTGGTGATGAGAACAGATTCCTCTACAGTGATGTGAATTACCGAACTCCAGTAATCAGAAACATGTAGTTGTAGCTGTTACATATGGGGGTCAATTAGTTTTACTTACACATGTGTTGTACAGCAGTTGCATTTTTCCTTTAATTAAATAAATGATAGTTTAAAAACTCTGTGTTTTGTGTTTCCTCGTGTTCTGCATCTCTTATTTAAAATTTTGTATGAGGATTTCAAAGCATATTTGTGACGGGGCAAATACTTTTCCATAGCATTGTATGTTCAAGATTATATTTAGCATAAAAGTGCATACAGTCACCACCTTATTATATGCAGCAAACTCTAAAATTAATTTAATTAATTTTACTTGTCATTCCTTCAGCTGGAAAATTCAGTAGTTTTCCAGTAGTTCCTACTGGTTAGAGTCTCTATTGTTTCATTATTTATAAAATAGTTTGTATATCTTCATTATGTTGTCAGACCTAGAACGTAACCTACTTGGTGAGTTCCCTCAGAAGTTACCTTACAGCTATATAAAGCTTTGCATAAACAGCATTGCATAAAATAGCATTATAACGTCTTTGCCTAAAATAAATAACCAGAAATAAGAGTTATGAATTAAAAAAAAAAAAGATTGAGTATTTTTTTGATTGCAGTACCTAAAACATTGTTTTATTTGATATGTGATAAACAACAGAGATCTTATCTTCCAGAAGAAATTATATATTAAACTCATACTCATATATTTAGTTGTTCATCTCCTAATACCAACCAGTAAACCCCTTGTTTTTCTAATTGTTTTACAGCCTCGAACTCCCAGTGAGGCACGACGGTTCTACACATGCCGGCCTGTTCAGCTGGACAAGATGCTAATGAGTAAAGTAAAGGTGCCACACACATTTGCAGTGCACTCCTACACACGGCCCACCGTCTGCCAGTACTGCAAAAGACTGCTCCGGGGCCTGTTCCGCCAGGGACTACAGTGCAAAGGTCTGAGAGTCTGGTGTCAAATAAAGCTTGGGGTCACTTGAAATTGGCAGGGCGTAATGAAATGTATGGGGTAGGAGAGTGAATCTTCATCCTCCTAGCTTCAGCAACTATAGTGTGGCATTAATTAACATTGGGTGTGGGCATTTTAACCTGTTTTTGCTTTTACATGACGCTATATTTACTCTGATGAATTATGAACAGTAACAGTACCAAGTAACAAGGCCAAGACATGTTTCTGTAGCCTTTTCTATGCATAAGAGCAAACAATAGAGATGACATGTAAAGCAAAGGCAGTGAAGAGTGCCTATAATACAGCTAGTATATTTAAAAAGCTGGTGTGTTTTATCTTTTATTTATTCATATATTTAAATTGTAGATTGGGATTTGCATTTTTTTTTACTCTACCACAAACTTTCTTATTGAACGTCATTAGTAGCACACAGATTCTTTAACTGTTTGAAACCATACTGCCAGGGTATAAAAATCATTGTCCAATCATGTTTGGAAAAAACTGGTGTGTGTGCAGGTTCTCGTTCCAACCAAGCAAAGGCCACACCTGTGTTTATTGAAAGCCAAAATCAGCTGATTACACAGATGGAATCAGGTGTGACTCCTGCCTGAGTGAATGAAAGCCTGTACTAACACAGGCTCTTTGTGGATAAGATTGGTTACTCTGGATTAGATTTATTTTACTATTTAACTGTGTATTTTTTCCATTATGTCAGCAAGGAAGAATGAAACCTGACTGCTATTAAGAATTACTATACAATTGTACACTGTTTTTTTTTTGTAATTACATTTCAAAGTTACTCACAATTCAGTTTCATCTTTCCTGAAACATAAAACTCAGCCTGTGAGAAGCTGTGGGTGTCTTTTATTTATTTTTTCCTTTTAAATGCAGTGTGGGAGCTTACGGTATGCTTTTCAAAAATCGCAGAACAAAAAAAGACCAAGAAAGACCATCTCGCTTCTAGTTCATGTGCATGTGTGTTGCGTCGGCTCACTGCATCTATTGAACGAAAGAACTTGCATATAGTATGCTGCCGGTAACACACAGGTTAGAACTCGTTACCTGCCTTTTTACACCACCTCCTCTCTTCGTCCACAGCCGAGGCTTGACCACACCCCTGCTACACAGTGATCTATGGTATCACACACTGCAATCACGTTTTACAAACCAAGAGAGACAACCCTGATTGGAGGCCAGTAGTAGGTCATTTACTACGTCAGTAGGGCTGTCTCAGTACTGTGACGAGGTCTATGAGAACTCTTTTAGCCGCTGGGCCTAAAACAGAAGTTTGTTATTAGCCTATCGTGTGAAAATGGGTTAAAGTCGGGTTTCTGTAAAGTGTGAATAGTTTGAAAATTCATAGTTTCAATAAACTTGAATTAATTTGTCATATATACAAGTACAGTTCAGTGCTCCTGGAATAGGGAGTGTTCTTGCTCAAGGGGCCCAACAGTGGAAACATGGCAGTGGTGAGATCCAGATGTGATCATTAGCCCTCAATCACTGAACACTGTTTTCCCTCCAAGTTAATTTTGCTTCCATGATTATTTTTTGCTGCCTTCCTTTGGTTAGGAGTGATATAGTGTTAGCAGCAATAAGAGCCTTTCTATAGCTTCTCCTTCCATAAAATTCAGACTACCAGGTTAGTTTGATACCATATAACTTATGGTCAAATGGTCTGGTTTAAAACGTTTCTTGATTAAAGCCAGGTGCCAACTAGGTCTGGAATCTATTCTATTCAACTCATATGGATTTGTATAACACTTTTAACAGTGGACATTGTCACAAAGCAGCTTTACAGAACATAAGAAACATAATATAAAACTTAAATATTAATATAAAACTTATTTATCCCAATGAGCAGTATGTATCACAATACAATTTATTCTAGAGTGAAATACATACTCTTAGCAATCAGTCATTAAAGGTCAGGGTGTTAGAAAACAAACCAACAAATTTGATAAACTATGACATGTCTATAAATCTGTAACCAACATGATTGTGTGCTTAAGGCTGTAATGAGGTAAAGAACTCACAAAACAGTCTATTAGGAGACTTGTACACCTACTTATTCATACAACCTTCATGACCACAAAAAACATTTTCTGATGGCTATTTCCAGCATGATAATGCACCATGTCATCTCAAACTGGTTTCATGACACTGGGCTCAGTGTTCTTCACCTTCCCAATCACCAGACCTAAATTCAGTAGAACCTCTATGGAATAGAAATTTAGACTTGCAGCATATTGATTCACCTGAAAAGCTGCCGTGAATTCGGGTATATTTTTCTTGCTCCATATCAGAATGCACAAGAAGCAGTATTAAAGCCTTCAAAAAGTTTGCTTGTTTTGCTATGGTACAAAGCTTCTCTTTCTTCTTCATACTAAATCATTTAACCTTATTGCTCAAAAATAACAACCTAGTTAGCTGGCTAAGGTTGGTCACTACTTTCTCTCTAGAAACATTTCATACCAGGACTGGCATTGGCAGCTTTTTTATTTTACTTATTGTACTTCATGTAATGTGTATTCTATACTGTTTAAATGACTTTATCACTAAAATAATTTAATTATAGTCTACTGATAACATTTTGTGTATTTCTCTTATTCAGATTGCAAATTCAACTGTCACAAGAGGTGTGCATACAAAGTGCCCAATGACTGTCTTGGAGAAACTATTGGAGGTAATAAAACGTTACTGCTCATTGGTTCTTCATAAAAGTTGTATAGAAAGATTCTGCTTCAGCAAAGCTGTTAAAGGTGTTTCTGTCACACTTACAGTAATTGGCAGTAATGCATTTTTTTAGGGAGGCCACAGAGCATGAACACAATGATCTGTGTGAGCTTCAGTGGGCTCCAAAAGTGTGAAACCTCTATTTTGTATTAAACAGAAAAGAAAGAAAGTAAAGTTTCAATATTCTTAATATTTAATATTCAAGATTCTGCAAGATACCTTTAGATTTTGTTTAAAGATAAACAGACTTGATTTGAGCATGATACCTGTTTTGGTTGAATTTTCCTCATGTCTAATCTCTTCTATTACATCATGTGTTCCTCAAGACACTTTAAAAAATACAAAATGGATCAAAAGGTTTTGCACAAACGTATAGAGTAAATGCCAGATCTGGTAAAGTACGACGCAGCAAAAACAGACACAGCTGAGGTTTACAAGGTCAAAACCTCACTCTATATCCAGATACTGCCATGAGCAAATAATAGTGGTGGCATCCCCTGAAGATCAGTCCTCCCATAAAACCCTATCAGGAGACATCAAACTGAACCTCATTTAACAGCTTCTGAGCAATATGAAGGTAAGCCAGTATTAACTGGCTACAAAGGTTACAGACTAATTCTTAAAACACATTTACGACCTAGACATTTGCATACTGTAGATAATCACTTGTGTGAAAGTTGAGGCCCTCTGATGACATGTACTGCCCTCACCAACCCCAGGGCAAAACAGAGCAACCATGTAGTTGGTAGTACTCAACAAAAGTCACATTGTTATTGATCATCACAGCCATACTTTGTTTAGTATAACAGAGATTATTGTATTGTTTAAATAGAAACAAAAAAAACATCCAATTCTTGAGGTTCTGAGGGAGTCAATGAGTGTCTTCTGCTTACGTTTCTTTAATTCATTGTTACAATAAGAAGAGCAGACATTGCTCTAAAAGATGTCATTAATATTATATACATCACTGTCAAATTACCTTAACAATGGAAATGAGAGATTCTTCATTCCTTTAAATTGTTTTAGCTGCTGTATTTATGTAGTTATCCAATCATCCAGTCATGTGGAATCAGCACAATGTATAAATGCGGATACGGGTCAAGAGCTTTGGTTCATGTTCACATTATCTATTGCTAGCAGATGAGCTTGTTTGAGTATTTCAGAAACTGCTGATCTCCTTGAAGGTGTGAAATGTAGAGATTACACAGAATGGTGCAGATTTCTGTTGTGTGCACATTGTTGATGAGAGAAATCAGAGGAGAATGATCAGTCAGTTTTGAGCTGATAGGAAGTGTATATTAACTCAGATAAGCATTCTTTACAACCGTGATGAACACACAAGCATCTCAGAACACATCAAACCTTGAGTTTGAGCTACAACAGCAGAAAACCCTGCCAGGAATCACTCCTGATAGCTTAGAACAAGAATCCGAAGCTATCATGGGCACAGACTCAGAAAACTGTACAAAGCTCAGGTGACTGGACACTTTGGCCCATGAGAACCTCAAATTCCTGCTCTTGCTTTACAGAAGTGGTCTGTGACACTGTGGTCATCTGCTGCTGTAACCCCTCCACCTCACCTCATCTTGATCTTTCTCGTTAACATGGTGTTTTCACCCACAGAACAGTTACTCACAGCACTGTTTTTTGCACCATTCTGTGTAAACTCTATAGACGGTTGTATGTAAAAATCTCAGGTAATTAGTATTTCCTTAATAAACAATTAGACAATCAAGATTAAACTAAAAACAGCCCATCTGGTACCAACAACCATGGCATGATCACTTAAACAGATCACACTTTTTGTCTACAAGGCAAATTTTTTCTTCATGTTCAACATGAACATTAACCCTTGACCTGCAACTGAATGGTGCCACCTGATAGACCACGTGGATCTTTTTGTTCATTTTCTCACAGATATATTTAGTCCAGCTGCAGACACAGAAGTACCAATGGACTACAGTAATGAATATTTGGACTCAGAAAGAACTTCAATGATGGATGATTCAGATGAGTCCTGCAGTATCCCTGGCTCCTTCTCCCCGGACAACAGTCAGGATGGAGCCAGTGGAGACCAGAGGTCAGACACACACTATATCTCTCACTAACTTTCTTTCTCTTTTCAACATTAATTAAGCAGGTTTCTCCTCATAATCTCTTCAGTGCTAATATTCCCCTCATGAGAGTGGTACAGTCAGTGAGACACACCACACGCCGCTCCAGTACAGCTATTAAGGAAGGATGGATGGTCCACTACAGCAACAAGGACACCCTGGTACACCACTTTTCTAGTTCATGCAAATAATTCCCTCTGAACTACAACAAATAATAAAATAAGAAGCTACATTTTACTACAAAATATGACTATGACTAATACCGATTGAAGGGGAAACGAGTCAGATCAAATATGAACATATATTGACCTATGATTCCTGACCTCAACAGAGGAAGCGACACTACTGGCGCTTGGACTGCAAGTGTATCATCCTTTTCCACAATGACACCACCAATAAATACTATAAGGTAAGAATTGTACAAACATATACAGTTTCCTTGTTACTGCTTTTGTATCCCAAATATAAGTAGAAGGCTCATTTCCGGTGTTTAAACACTGTGCAATGTGTCCTTACATATTTTCCTGATAAATATTCCTTATATAAGCATCCATATTAAAAAAATAATCGAATATTTCCCTTTTGATGTGTGAAGGTACAACAACGTAAGACATTGATAACTCCTAGATCTGGCTGTGAGCCGCAAACATGAAAACCAGTTGATTATGGATTTAATACAATATAGGAATGAAGAATGCGCTTATAAGAGACGTTAAAGTGTGCATGAAGGGCGGCTCTGGCTAGAAAATGATGCCACCAGGACCTCAATTCAGTTCAATTCAATTCAAATGTATTTGTGTAGAAAATTTGTATAGAAAATTGTATATATTTCACAATGGACATTATGTGTGACCCTGACCAGATACAAAACAGTACCTGAAAGTTATTGAGAGTTCTACTAATTCAGGACTTTGTATTCATTATGCTCCTAATTCCAGTCATTGTAATAATGTAAATGAATTGTAGAGTTTTATGTTAAGACCACGTAAAACTAGTAGTATAACAGTGTATAATTTAGTGTATATTAATGTATTTTATGAATTTTTCATTTTATAAAGTGGGCTAATGAGTTCGGATGTGACTGTAGATTGATGTCTGTAGACTGTAGATTGATGATATGACTTCACTGATAGTTCAAGTCTCTTTTTCTTCTTAGGAAATACCTCTTTCTGAAATTCTGGAAGTATGCCCAGCAGGTGATTTCAGTCTGGTGCCCACTGGTGCCAACCCACACTGCTTTGAGATTGTGACTGGTACCATACGATACTTTGTGGGTGAGGACTCCACCTCCTCCCAGTTACTTAGCATGACAGTACCCAGCTCACCAAATAGTGTAGGACCCAGTAGTGGAGTGGGACAGGAAGTTGCCAAAGCTTGGGAAAGCGCCATACGTCAGGCCCTTATGCCTGTCATCTTCCAAGACAATCCACTATCTGAAGGCAGCACTCCTCACAGTAAGTATAAAATCTCTGAATTGATCAGTTCTTTTCAAAGTTGTATGTTTCAGTGCTTAATTGCAAAGTGTTTCTTAGGACAAGCATCAGTCAGTATTTCAGTGTCCAACAGTCAGATCCAGGAAAATGTGGTAAGTGTACATAACTGTACAAGTAATAACTAATTTCTTTTTACAATAATTAATGATGATTTTAACAGTAATGAAATGAATAATTAGGATGGTACTGATCTTTCTGTAGGATATTGGCATGATTTATCAGATTTTTGCTGATGAGGTTCTGGGTTCTGGCCAGTTTGGAGTGGTATATGGTGGTATGTATTTTTTTTTTTAGCAGTGTGACATACTGTACCAACTTGGTTCACAGTAATTTAAATATACATTTGTCCAGTAAGACAAACCTCATACCATCATTGTTTATTAAACAGGAAAGCACAGAAAATCAGGAAGGGATGTGGCTGTCAAGGTGATCGACAAGCTTCGCTTTTCAACCAAACAGGAGAACCAGCTGAGGAACGAGGTGGCCATACTCCAGGTATCCATAATGGGCAAGTAATTGCACTTGCAATACCAACTTGTATAGACACCCACTTATCCATATTTGCCAAAATTGTATTTCTATTTTATTTTATTACACTGGTTTTGAGTATGCTTTCCACCATGTCCCCACATAATAACAAAGTCCTTCTTTGGTTTCCATTCTCATAACTGTTTTCTTCAGAATCTGCGTCATCTTGGAATAGTGAATCTGGAGTGTATGTTTGAAACTCCTGAAAAAGTGTTTGTTGTTATGGAGAAGCTTCATGGGGATATGCTGGAGATGATCCTCTCAAGTGAGAAGGGACGTCTACCTGAGAGGCTCACAAAGTTCCTGATCACACAGGTCAGAATGTGTTAATAAACTGAACATATTCAGTATCTCACAAAAGTGAGTACACTGCTCAAATTTCAGCAACCACCTTCTCAAGAGACAATACTATAGAAATTAAATTTGGATATATTTTAGAGTAGTCAGTGTGCTGCTTGTCCTCTGAAAGTAGTTTATTGTAACTGCTTAACATACAGCCATTATTATTAAAATAGCTTGCAACAAAAAGTGAGTACACCTTAAGTGATAACAGCTGTACATTGTTTAACCATGCAAAGCCAGAAGTCATCATTTTCTTGTCTTTGTCTGCCTAAAAGGGCCATACATAATTTGTGTATCTTGTATTAAAGCAGTTAAAATTTGCTGTTTTGTGTACAATTCTCTCATAATGTCAACACTGCCTGTTGAACATGGTGCCTCATGACAAAGAACACTCTGAGGATTTAATAAATTAGAATTGTTGCTCTCCACAAAGATGGCCTAGGCTATAAGAAGATCGGCAACACCCTGAAACTGAGTTACAGTTCAGTGGCCAGTGTCATACAAAGGTTTCCCAAGACAGCTTCCACTCAGAACAGGCCTCATAAGAGTTGATCGAAGAAGTTGAGTCCTCGTGCTGTGCATAAGGTGCAGAAAGATGGTGGAACCAGTCGAACATTGCTGGTAGCTCTGAGAGTGCGAGGTGCAGTGTGAGGAGTGATGAGGGCTTTGAGGTAAGAGGGAGATGGTCCATTTTTGGCTTTGTAGGCAAGCATCAGTGTTTTGAATCTGATGTGTGCAGCTACCGGAAGCCAGTGGAGGGATCGCAGCAGCGGGGTGGTATGCGAGAACCTAGGCGTATTGAAAACAAGCCGTGCAGCTGCAGTTTGGATCATTTGCAGAGGACGAATCGCATTCATAAGTAGACCTTCCAGCAGTGCATTGCAGTAATCCAGTCTAGAGATGACGAGACTGAACAAGTACCTGAGCAGCCTGTGTGGACAAAAATGGCTGAATCCTTCTAATGTTCTGGAGAAGGAGCCGACATGAGCGAGTCGCATTAGCAACATGTGAGGAAAAGGACAGTTGATTGTCCATGGTTACCCCAAGGTTGCGAGCTGTGACAGGAGTGGAGATCAGATCGTTATGCAGGGATATTGCAAGATCATGATCATGTGGATGAATCACCTGAGATGATCAGAAGTTCAGTTTTGTTAGGATTGAGCTTCAACTGATAAGCAGTCATCTGCGATGATATGTCTGCCAGACATTCTGAGTTCCGAACAGAAGCAGTGGTATCTGAGGGAGGGAAAGAGAAGATAAGTTGTGTATCATCGGCTTCACAGTAGTAAGAGAACTACTAAGAGGAAATACCTTCACCAGCCAGTGGTAGGACATCAGAATTGACAAGTAGCTCCGTAAGAAGAGACGATCAGGCTAGGAACTCGGAACACGGGGAGCTCGGGAGTGGCATATATAGCTCAACAGAGAGAGAAATTTTTTTTTAGGTATGACTGTAATCAGGTTATGGACAATGTAAATTATGTTCAAAGTGCAGACGGACTGTGGCAAGACTAGCTATGACAGCATAACTAAAAGGCTAGAGCCAGAAGGCGTGACAGACATGAGGGCTTCCTGGGATGTAAAGTGTCCCACCACTCCACAGTCAGAACAGATGTCACTCCCCTCCATGTTTCCTGATATGAGAAGCAAACCAATTCCCATGCTGATCCACAAATCCCAAGATTCCTGAGGGTGGACAAGAGAATCTTGCTCAGCTACAAACAAAAGTGAAACCAAAATCCTAACTAGACTATACTTCCCTCGCTAACTAGAATACAGGGGGAGGCACCGCCCCTTACCTAAGGTACCTAGACAGAGAAGTATACTACTGTATGTGGTGTAGAGGAGAGGAGGATGAGGACAGCTTGGCTGATCTAGTAGCATGTAGCTTCTCAGAGATGAGAAAGGGCTGTCTCTGTCGAATGTGCTGCTTTAAAACCAGACTGTTTGGGATCTTGGAGGTTGTTCTGTGAGAGATAGACAGACTGTTGATTATTGACAATGCATTCAAGAATTTTGGAAAGAAAAGAGAGAAGTGATACCGTTAGTTACTGATGTCTGATGGATCCAGAACAGGTTTCTTCAGGATAGGAATGAGTCCAACGAAGGAGTAGGGGAATCCTGACTGTTAGATGTAGGTGCAGTCAGGGCAGAAGTGAAGGTCCTGTATGGTTTGGTTGACCGAAGGCAGAAAATAATCCATGGTTGAGGAAAGAGATGAGAGGAAAGTGTGTGGCTCGGTCCAGATTAGTGAGGAAACTGACTCAGGATCATGAAGAGATGAAAGAGTGCCAGAAGCTACAGAAAAAAGGGAGACAGAGTGGAGGTGGTGGCAGGTAAGAGCGAGGGGGTGAGAGGTAGTTTTAGTTAGGATAGGGAGAGTGATGGTGAAGGATATCAGGTGATGGTCGGAGAGGTGTTGTGGGGTAGCGGTCATGTCTGTAGCTGGGGATGGACGGGTGAAAACCAGGTCTAGAATATTTCCTCCTTTGTTTGTGGGGACGTAGCTGTTGAGTGTCAGGGCGAATGAGTCCAAAAGTCTGGAGGGAAGAAGATTGAAGCTTGTCAGAGGGGAGTTTGAAATTGCCGAGCACTGTCAGAAGGGAGCTATCGGAAGGGAAAGCATTGAGCAGTGTGTCCATTTCTTCCAGGAAGTCTCCCAGGAAGGTGGTAGATAACAATGATAAGAAGGTTGATTGGAGAGGAAACTAAAAGGCATGAAATTCAAAAGAGGAGATGGTTAAATGAGACAAGAGGAAAGGTGTGAAACACCATCTCCTTGACAACAGTAGACCTGTACCACCAACCCTGCCCATTTCTAGTGGTGAGTGAGAGATAGCATAGGCAGAGGATAGAGCAGAATTAGTTTTTCTGTTTGTAATTACTCAGAATTGATAGAGGATAACTTTCATTCATTCATTCATTTTGTACCGCTTATCCGAACTACCTCGGGTCACGGGGAGCCTGTGCCTCTCAGGCGTCATCGGGCATCAAGGCAGGATACACCCTGGACGGAGTGCCAACCCATCACAGGGCACACACACACACACACTTTCATTCACTCACACAATCACACACTACGGACAATTTTCCAGAGATGCCAATCAACCTACCATGCATGTCTTTGGACCGGGGGAGGAAACCGGAGTACCCGGAGGAAACCCCCGAGGCACGGGGAGAACATGCAAACTCCACACACACAAGGCGGAGGCGGGAATCGAAACCCCAACCCTGGAGGTGTGAGGTGAATGTGCAAACCACTAAGCCACCGTGCCCCCCCACAGGATAACTTAGTCTGAATATATGCAGGTGTGAGTTCAGATTGCTGTACTTGCAACACAACCATTGTTCTATACAGGTATAAAAATTGAGTCATTTAATATATAACTATATACTTTTCTTTTCTGGCTTTTCTCCCTCTTTCTCTTTCTGGTTATCATACTGCAGATCTTGGCTGCCCTGAGGCACCTCCACTTCAAGAATATTGTGCACTGTGATTTAAAACCTGAGAATGTGTTGCTGTCTTCAGCCGAGCCTTTCCCACAGGTAAAGACATCAAAACAAACACAAATATTATTAATAAAAGTACAGAGAAATTTCACTGTTAACATTTTTCTTCTGCAAAGTTATGAGTGCTAAAAATGGATAGAATTTTCTGAAGATATTTGAGTGTGTTGAAAATTATATTGGCATTTTTACATTTTTTACTATAATTGTAAAAATTACAATGTAAAAATTGTTGAGTCATAACCAAATCCACTTTCAAATACTAATTATTATATTTACATCTACTAAAGGTTTTTGTGCATAAAAACACATGCAAACTTTAAAGAAACCTGCAAATACTTTTTTTGTGTTCGGCTTAATGTGAATATACAGTAAGGATCATTTTTCCATGAAGTAGAACAGTTAAAGGAGAAAAAAAGGTGTTGAGAAAAAAAAGAATGTAAAAGTGCCATTTTGAAAAGGCAATTTTTTTTTAGGTATTTTTTCATTTCTCATTGTTTCTATGAAACTCCTCATTTCTAGGTGAAGTTGTGTGATTTTGGTTTTGCCCGCATCATTGGGGAGAAGTCTTTTCGCCGGTCTGTGGTGGGAACACCAGCTTATTTAGCTCCAGAGGTGCTGCTAAACCAGGGATACAACCGTTCTCTGGATATGTGGTCTGTTGGAGTCATTATGTATGTCAGCTTGAGTGGGACCTTTCCCTTTAATGAGGATGAAGATATCAATGACCAAATCCAGAATGCTGCTTTCATGTACCCACCAAACCCTTGGAAACAAATCTCTCCAGAAGGTAAATCTATTTATATTAACTCATTATTCCTCTTGGTATTTCTTAAAATAGCAATTATAACAATAATGATTGAAAGATGAGAACAAGTACATGGGTGTTTAAAGAATTTTCAGAAAATGCAGAATTAGAGGAGAAACCTTTAATTCCTCCTATAAAACCTCCTTCTTCCATCCCTCTCACAGCTACTGATCTCATCAATAATCTGCTTCAAGTGAAGTTGAGAAAACGGTATAGTGTGGACAAGAGCCTGAGTCATGTCTATTTACAGGTAACATGCACAAAAGGTGTAAGATTACTGAAATCATGAACTCGGTTAAAGAAATTTGAAATAGCAAGGAAACAGGAAAAATAATACTTTAGAAAACCTTTTATTGCAAAATAAATTTCCAGAAAACAACAAAGATGACAAACTCTATAGATCAATTTGATCTACATTTACTATCCTTGCCTCCAAATCTATCTTTCTCTCCTGCTGTATCTGCCCTCTGTCAATCTTTTCTCTTTTTTCTCATTGTTTTTAAGGATTATCAGACATGGCTGGACCTACGAGAACTGGAATCAAAGCTTGGTGAACGTTATATAACCCATGAAAGCGATGATGTTCGCTGGCAGATTTTCGCTCAGGAGCACTCACTGCCTTATCCAGCCCACCTGGTACCTGCATCATCTGCCTCTGACAACGATGATGCTTGTATGCAGGGACTGACTGAGCGTGTTAGCATCCTTTGAAAAAAATGGAAGAGGAAGCCAAATGTCAGTTGGAGGGGGCATTTAGCTATTTTCAAAGTTGACTTGAACAGTTTTTGGACCTCTTCTCCTCTTTCCTGTTTCATATATCAACTCCCTCCTACCTTCTTTGCACTATGTCCAACTCGGTTGGGGAAGACACCTCAGCTGTAATTATCTTTTCAGACAGGTAGAGGTTCCTTTATGCCAAACCTTTTCTTAGTTTACAATACACAAGGTAGGATGAAGGTAAAAGCAAATATAAATGTGTACAGTGCAAAGATGCTAATTTTACATATTTCCTTTAATGCTTCTTTAGCCTCTGATTCAGTTCACATTGGTGGTAAGTGTATATTCTTCTGCAATATGTTTTAATGGATTTAATTTTATCAGTTTTTCACTGATGCCATGTAATATGTCAATTGCAAATTGGATGATTTGTCTACATACAATAAAGAACACACTGGTCAGACAAAAGCTTGTACATATTTTCCATCTGGAAGATTTTCTTAATTAGTATTTGATTTTGCGTCAGCAAATATAGTATTTATTATAAAATTACACATAGATAAACAGATATTGTAGATTATTCTGTACTGTTACTTAAGAATACAGTTTAAATGATAACAAAGATCATATAGAACAATTCATGGCCCCTGTTTTAAAACAATAATATAGGTGTGTTCTGTTTCATTGACATTAAACTTCCATATTAATTTCAGACATAAAGTCACACTAATAATGAAATTTGAGCTACAAACATTTTACTTTGCCATAACCCTCTATGTCCATGAAATAAAAACCACAGATATGCACCTACATAAAACTTAAATATCTGACTAAAAAGACTCATAGGAAGCTGAGGGTTAAGAAGCTCTGCCTGGTTAAGTATATGTGCTGGACCATAGTTTCACACATGTCCAGGGATAGCTATTATTAGTAATGTATAATCAATGATAAATTGTACCAGGAGCCAATTGGATAATTTTTTTTTTTAGTTCTAGTAATGACTACGGATGCTGCATTCTGGACTAACACTTGTGTATGTACCTAAAAAAATTATATTACTTAGCTAAATGATGCAACATCCTGAATAGAGGTGAGTAAATGATCATTGATGTTTCATTACTGTGATTCATTATAAATTGAGACTAAATGATTTTAAGTATGTTTCTTATGAAAGTATGAGCTTTGCTGCTGCGCTGCAAACTTTTGTAGAATTTTGGAGACAGTTGGGAGGTTTGATATCGTCCTATGGTTTGACAGCTGACAAGACAAGCTGACAAGACAAGATCAGGTTCATTAATAAATGGTTTGATAAATATCTGAAGTTACAATCATTAGGTACTGTAGGTACAGTTTAAATTGAATTAATTAAATGGTTAAGGACAATGTACATTATGTGCAAAGTGCAGAGAGATACTTCAGCAAGACTAGCAAAGACATCTAAAGGCAGCGCCAGAAGGTGACACAGACATATGAGGGCTTCCTGGGACATAAAGCTCCAGCCTCTCTACCATCAACGAACCTGAATGCATGAGAGTGGAGAAGTGACAGTATCTAATCATCCAAGTTCGCCAAACATCTATGTCCATGAACTCTCCAGATCTGCTCCTTTATTACTCCACTAATTGGAAGGCTGTTCCATAACTGTTTGCTTTATACTGTTAGATAAAAAAGCTGCCCTCTGCTGTAGTCTTTGCTACGTGAGGTATCATCAAATAAGCTACAGTAAAGACCCATCCATGAAGTGACAGTTTTGGATTTGTGGCAGCTGCAGATGGACGAATTCTTGATGGGTTCTTTAGCATGCAGTGATCTTCACCTAGCCACAGACCAATAAAGAGCTTAAGCACTGGATGGTGGCTTGGGCTGCCGTGGTTGTTGTAGACCCATTCAAGCCTGATGCTGCTAGTCCTGCAGTTGGGCTACTGAATAGATCTGTCCCATGTCTGCATGGCGTCTGTTCTGTTTATTATATATTCATAACCAAAAGAATCATGACTGTAGTGAACATTAACAGAAAACCAATCTACAAACCAAGTCATAGAAAGATAGTTTTATTGCCCAGGTGTTGGAGTACTTTTCTGATTTGTTTTGATTTATAGAAAAAAAAAACTGTACAGTTAAACACAAGCAATTGGAAATTGAAGCATTTTTCCCATAAAGATTTAGGAAACTTTTCTGCAGTTAAAAAACAAACAAACAAACAAACAAATAAAAAATCCAAACATTTTCTTTTAATTATTTTCACTTCCATTTCCCTTATCTTTTTATATTCTGCAAACTGTTCAGTGCATGCAATACCATTTTCTTCAAGATAGCCGAACATAAAAAAGAAATAAAGCAAAACCTACTGAAATTAATAAACAGTTAAACAATGAATAAAACCCATTAAAACCTCGTTAAAAGTAGTTGTGTGTATGTGTGTGTTTGTGTGTGTGTGTGTACACACAAACACACACATTTATATAGACCCATTAAAAACAGAAAAAATAATGTGTATGCTATTTTTTTTTTATTACATTTTATATATTTTAATCCCCTAACACTTAAAGTTAGATCTTTAAACAGAGTTTTTTTTAATTGTGCCCTGGATTTTCTTTCCTGGAGATGTCGAAAATAGTAATTATTTATACAAAACACTTTCTTATATACAAGAGTCATTATCTGCAGAAATTGTACTGACAGGAGGGGCCTGGGTAAAGCAGGAAATCTGATTGGTTGAGGAAATTGGCCACACAGGGTGGATGGGGATTGATTCCTGACTCCACCCAATATCAACACAGCTTTTCCTGTGATTACTGGAAACTACAGGATCCCTGATTTCAGCTGGCTAAACAGGCCTGCCCCACTGCATAATAACTGCATTTCTCAACACAAGCAATCACGTAAAGAAAAATAAGACAAACCAAACAGGAGATCATACATATTAAAATGACAAACTAAAAGTCACATCAGTCCATTGTGAGTATTTCCAAAATGGTTAGACAGTTATTATTTAAAAAAGTGCATGGAATGTCTGAACAAGTATGAATACTGTCCACAGATAGATTGGCACAGTCTTAATGAAACCTCATCACCTGGGGTCAACATCACTCACAGCATTTAAACTCATTGTCATCACTTCACTCAGCTGATATCCGTTCACACTAACATTTGTGAGGCATTAAACACGGATGAGATTAGAAGGATCAATCACTTCTATTATGTTCATTAAATGTCTTTTTATTAATATATTGTTATTAGTTTATTTAAACATTTAAAAACTTTGTGATGTGAAGACGCAAGTACAAGACAACTGATAATTGGTTAATCAGACCTATTTACAATAAGACAAAAATCTTATTGTAAATAGATCTGATTAATCTAATGACCATTTTGCTATGGATGGTAAATATCCAACAACTGAATTAAATCGTGATGTTCATTGTGTGAGAGAACCACACGTTACATGCAAGATTTTAGACATTTTTAGACAGACTGACTGTTTTTACTACTGTTTGTTAAACTGCCGAACCTACTTGATCCAACCAACCTGACAGCCAAAGCAAGGGTTCTACAAAGTAAAAGAGTTCTGTGTCATTTTTTGAGAAACTATATTAATGTTTTCTTAAATGAAAGTGAATTAAATCCTGTTCATAGTTTTTTGATGTTGGGTTTGGATCATGAGTATAAAAACTCTGTGTGTGTGTGTGTGTGTATGTGTGTGTGTGTGTGTGTTTAAACATGAGTATCTACTGCCTGTCTGAATCAATTCTGTATCAATTCAATTATAACTTAATCGAAGTGTAAATCTTGATCACACTTCCAAGTTTATATTCTTTCTCTGATCTGATTTACACATTTCAATATTGATAACTATTAATGGTTTTGTGTGGGTAGAAAAGTCTGAGTGCCATGACAGTAACATGGTGAATATGGTCAATACATACATTAACATATCGGTTATTTCTACCCTACACATTGAACACGTGTTAAAAGGCAGCAATAATGATTTATAAATAGAGCTCTGAAGATGTTTTCATCCTGTGGCTACAATGAGAAAGTTAGTTTCAGTGGTGTAGTTTTTATCCATGCTATAGGTTTATTAAATTTTGTGCAATTATGTCTCTTATGAATACTAACACTGGCCTTTTAAGAGGCAACTGTAATAATGAATGTCCTGTGACGATATTAATGCACCCAAACATCTGACTACACATTGGACTGAAGATTTGATTTTCATTTCCCTTTCAGTCTGATTCTTAAATAGCAAACCTTTTGAGCAGTGACTTCAAAATCATCCTCACTTAACACACGTATTTTAGTTTGTTGTAATATTTGTTTTATTCTTATCTATTTTGTGATTAACCTCTTCTTTTGTTCAGCTGCTCTAAGCGATTGTCTTCAAATATTTATGTATATATATATATATATATATATATATATATATATATATATATATATATATATATATATATATATACATATATATATATATGTTATTTCTTTATTCAATGCGATATGACATTTCTTTTCTAATCAATTATATATTCACTTTATCTTTAAATAGAAATATATATCTATATATATCTTTATCTATATATGTCTATATATAGATATTTTGTGAAGAAACATTGTAATATATTTTCTTCTTTCATTTCTGTATTGCAAGAGCCCTGATGTACAGTAGTGTTTTGTCCATTAAAACCAGTGAATAGTTTTTTTAGAATAGAATTTTAATTTTAATTTCACTAAGTTAGGCTTTGCTAAAAAGGGGAGGGAGACCAGATAATTGAGGATTCTTTCACATTTGGAGTGTTTGGTCCATCTCAAATAAACCCTGGTGTGTATTCCCCCTGGTCTGATTAATTTAGGCATTTAAGGACATGGTATTTGCAATTAGAGTAGAGTCAGTGTGTCCGTGAAGCAGTGGGAGAGTGTCTTGACCCTGAACTAACCCAACTGCAAGGTATGAACTGCACATTTTGTGTATTTTAGGTTGTATTTTGTGCATTCTTTGAACATAAGAGCTGCTAAACTGAGCTGTGAGGTGCAAACTGAGCCAAAGGACAGAGTTGTAGAGCTGCGAAAATGCAATGAGTTCTGCTTATTTGATGAATGTAAAACAAACAAAATAAATGAGACACAATAAAAGCTGAATGTGATACAGAAAATGTTTTAAAACTAGTTATTTATATGATTATCTAATCATTTATTTAGCACTTGCACCATGTTCTCCATTCTCACGTGAATTGTGTTTTTTGTTTTTTTAAATGTTTTATTAATTTTTTTATTTATTATTATTATTAGTATTATTATTATTTTACATGCACTTGGGATTCCCATTTCTCTATTTTGGACCAGTGAATGAAAGAGTTTTACCAGTATGTTTTCAGCTCTACATGCCCATCAGCCAATGGTTTTTTGTTTTTGTTGTTTTTTTTGTTGTTGTTTTTTTTTTCCCTTTTTGGTTTATTTAATATTGTGCAGTGTGAAACTCATACAAGGTTTGGTTGGTGTTTAAAGGACGTGAGAGAGAGAGAGACGCATTATCAATTCATCATCACTTCTTTTCTTGCAGTTTGCTTCCACCATTTACTGCATTCACCCCTACTAACAAAGCTAGTATCCATGTCACTGCAGACATGGAACAATACAGCCCTCTGGTGGAGGTATAAACAAGTGCAATGAAGAAAAGCTTGTTAGACATCAGCAGAAATCTTGCCATTACACACACTTCCGATTCTCTCTATTTCTGATCCATCATTCTTCAATTCCTGACACACCTTTGGTCTGTCCATCCATAAAAATCTGTGAGATGTTTACATGAAAAAGGGAAGGATGATTCAAGTACAGGAAACAGACATCAGAACAGAAGCCATCCTTATGCAGTTATAGTTAAGGGACATAGAGCATGGGGCCAGGTGACAGAAAAAATAAAAACACCTATAGTATTAACTCTGGACACAAATGAGCACTGCAAGTGTTAATTCATTTTGCTGTGTGGTAGATCTGTCACCTTATTAGTTTTCCATTTTCTCTATGGCGTGACAGTGAGCACTATATCTCAATGTTGAAGCATAGCAGAATACAGGGAAAAGCTTTACACCTGTTTGTTTTTTCTGTCCCCAAGAATTCAACCCAAATGTTTAGGCCTTCTGATGATGTGTGCCTATAACATGTGTACATATATACTTACATATATAAACACACATGCACACTCAGACAGACCCACATGCAAAGGTCTGAGAAAAGTCTAGAAGTGTAAAATAAATAAATAAATAAATAAATAAATAATAGGGGAAAAACAATCCATCCACCATAAAATGGCTCCAGTTTTTCTTTTTCAGTTTTGTTTTTAAAATAGTCATTAACACTTTGCAGTGTGTTTATCAGCTGTATGAAAAAAAAAACTATCGAAATACTTAACTTTATCAGCATACGCCACAATCACGGACTTGTCCAAACCAGCCTGACTAGGAAGGGAAAAAAGACACCAAGCCTGCTTTTCTTTATGCATAAGCACTTTCCAAGGCAATGCTTATTCTTTTGCAAGAGACATAAAAAAGGAACATATTTATCTCCTTAAAAACATCTAGACATATTAGAGTGAAACAATATATATTTTAAAATTGTTGAATTTTCCTACTCTCAGGTAGTCAAATTAACAAGTGCACATCAAATGTAATTTGTGCATAAGGTCCAAGGTGTCTTCAGTGGAAAAATCAAAATGAACAAAAAAAAGGTGGAAAAAAATATAAGGTTTGGCATAGTATAATTGAAGACAGATGGCCAAAGGAGGAATATAGTTTGTGAAACGGGGTGGGGGTGGGGGGTGGGGTGGGGGGGGTTGAGTTGGTTGGACAAACAGAAAAATGGATTAGGGTGGAAATAAGAGCAAGGGAGACAAAGAAAGAACAAGAGGGACAGTGCGAAAGAGACCCCTGTGATAGATAAGTCCAGTCAGTGCACAGTTTGTTCACCACCTTGTGCCAGGCAGAAGTTAAATGTATCTTGATGTATACAATTTTATATGTTTTTATGTGTGAGGAGGAGGGAGAACAGCACCTACACCAGTGTGTAGGACTTTGAATATGCCCCAGCACTCTGCTTCTGCAGTCTGCCCAATCCAGATGAGCTGCTCTCCAGCAGAGAGTCTCTTGAACCACCAACCTTGGAGCTGCTGCTCATGCCACCTCCTCCTGTGGAGCCAGAAGTCGCCACAGCTCCAGCTGCAGCCCCAGCAGCTCCAGTGCTTTGGCCAGCTGAGGAGGTGGAGGAGGAGCTGGGCATGGTAAGAGTCCTCTGGGGCAGTGTGGATGTGCCCGAGCTGATGCTGGAGCCACCAGTGGTGGTACTGGAGGCTGGCCCAGATGCTCCTGAGCTGGTTAGGCTGCTTAAGCCACCATGGCTGAGTGTCAGGGCCTGTTTGGATGGGTCTAATGTCATGTGGCGGCCCTGTGTGTGGTAGGCACGAGCTGCCAAACTTCGAATAGAAGCTTCACGTGGTGGCACCACTGGACATGGGTCATGCATCTCAGCTTGTTTGCGGAAGAATGGCTCTGTCTTCATATACAGGGGGAGATTACAGTACTCACCTGGGCCGAAAGAGACAAAAAAAGACAAAACAAAAATGATTAGTTAGCATTGATAGAACTTTGTAAAACAATCTCATTCTTGTTCTTGTTATTTAAATTCAAATGTATGTTGATTCACAAAACCTAATAAATGGTACTGATGCAAAAACAAGTTATTTACTACTAATCATGTTAAAATAGAACATGCAAAGGAACATGTACTAACACAATTTTGGTAAAAACTCACTCTTGTTGGCACGGTGTGGAATTGGCACCGCTACATTCTTGCCACGGTCATAGTCCTGTGGTTTTGGTGGAGATGCTGTGAATCGGCAGATGCCTGGCTCGGAGGGCGTGCTCATTGATGTCATGCTGTCAGCATTTTCATTAGTACCTGTGGTCATCTGGTCCGAAGAACTGTCTGAAATGAAGCACTCCGTGATCTCAAACTTTGCATGCTGCAGGTGCTCTTCCAGCTTGGCATGCTCGTAAGCACGAGCCAGTTCCTCATATGTAGAGGAAGCACTCTCTGTTGAAACCATGCTGTTACGGCCCTTGTCTGAGACATAAAGCAGGGAAGCCAGAAAGAAGGGATAGAATGATTAACAAATGGTTTGAAGGTGAACCAATAGACTAGAATTGAATTCTAGCTTACATGTTAAAGTATAAAATATATACATATTTTAAAACGAACAGTCTCTGAGCTTGGTGTTGAAATATAGTATATTCAGTTTTACACTATAGACACAAGGCTAATAAAGTTATTAGATGAATATAGAAAACTGTTCACTAAAATAATTTAGTAAGAATACATTCACTCATTCATTTATAATTGCATTAAGCTAAAGTATAAAATTTTCTAAAATATATTTTATTAAATACCTGCTTATATCAAACAAACTGAATTAAGTGTAAATCTTTAACTCCTCCCTCAGCTAGCAAACACATGCTATTTCTAATTCACACCAGACCAGTCACCCACATCCTTTCAATCTGCTGCTTAGACTGTTAAACAAGCCATGGTCCAATATGAGGCTGATAAGGCGGCCCCAGCACAGAACTATGTCCAAAGGCTGAGTGTTCTAAGCCCTATTCCATGCCGAGGTGATGTGGTGACCTCTCAAGTGAGGTTCCAAGCCACATTCCAGGCCCTGACCCAAGCCATCTTCCACACACTGCGCTGTTCAAGGCGCTGTTCAAGGCCTTGTTCAAAGCCCTGTTAAATGCTGAGGCTGATGCGGCAGTCTCCCAAACCAGGTTCCAAGCCCTGTTTTATGGCAAGTCTAATAAGGCAGCCTCCCAAGCCACCAGGTAAAACAACAAGACAAATACACAAAATAGTGCTGACAAGTGTGCAATTTGTATATTAAAAATTACATTGTGCAACTAGAGAAATTGTAAACATACTAAAACTTATGTTTAAGCAGCAGTTTGATGAGTTATTGAAAATTAATAAACCTCTCTTTATTTGAATATATTGTCTTCTGGTAAAGTAGGTTTCTGGTTTTGTGTACTATCTGCTTAACTCGCTTTGTTCTAGAGTTGTGCAATTTGAATTTTGTTATATTACATAGCATTGTTGATCCAATAGTGTTGGTTAGTAGCTTAGTTCTTTCAGCTGATTAATCAGGAATAGTGTCAGTCTCCCTTAAAGTACGAATTGTGGGCAGGACTTAACGAATTTAGATGAAAGGTTCGTAAGTATCCCCAAAACCTCTAGCGCATTGTAAATAAGTGTCTAGTACTGTTTTGATCTACTTTACAAAACCATACTTTAAATCTCACTTGTGGTTGTCTGCAAGCATGCAATCCTGGAATTTGTGGATCAGCATGGGAATGGTTTGCTTCCTACATGGAAGGTCCCTCATATCATGTAACATGGAGGGGAGTGACATCTATTCCACTCAGACCCTCCACTGGTGTCCCACAAGGCTTCTCTTACCGCTGCGATGCTGATGATACTCAACTTATCTTGTCTTTCCCACCATTAGATTCCACAGCTTCTGTTCAGATCTCAGCATGTCTGGCAGACTAATCATTGTGAATGACGGCTCATCAGATGAAGCTCAATCCTTGCAAAACTGAACTGCTGATCATCCCATGTGAGTCATCCCCAGGTCATGATATTGCAATATTCCTGCATAACGATCTGATCTCCCCTTCAGTCACATCTCGCAACCTTGGGGTAACCATGGACAATCAACTGTCCTTTTCCTCTCATGTTGCTAATGTGGCACACTCATGTCGGTTTCTTCTCTACAACATTAAAAGGATTCAGCCATTTTTGTCCACACAGGCTGCTCAGGTACTTGTTCAGTCTCGTCATCTCCAGACTGGACTACTGCAACTCAATGCTGACAGGTCTATCTATTAACGCGATGTTAATAGGTATGATCATAAATCTCTCATGATATGAAGTAGATATACTACAAGACTCTTTTCAGTTCTGGCACTGAGGTGGTGGAATGAACTTTCCCTAGGGGTTCAGACAGCTGAGTCACTGGCTATCTTCAAATGATGGTTGAAGACCTATTTCTTCATGAAAAACTCAAACTAGCATTTTCTCCCCTGTTTGTTGTATGTGTGTATTTAAAAAAAACAAAAAAAAAAATTTGAACAGTGTTTTAGGCTCATGGTGTCTTAAGCCACGGTCGTGTCATCGGCGAACTTGATGATGTAATTCGAACTGTGAATTTCTACACAGTCAGGAGTCAGCAGAGTGAACAGCAGTGGACTGAGCATGCATCCCTGAAGGGCCCAGTGCACAGTGTGTTGGTGCTGAAGATGCCATTCCTGATCTGGAATGATCTCTTACAGCCTCCCAGACCCTGACACAAGCCAACTGAATGCAGAGGTTGATATGGCAACCTCTCAGACCCTTTGCAAGCCAACCTGCATGCTGAGACTGACAATGGTGGTTTCCCAGACCCTGACATGGCAGCCTCTTAAAACAAGCTGACCACAGAGGCTGATGTGCTGGCCCCTGGATCCTGTTGCAAGCCATGCTTCCTGCTGAGGTCAATGTGGCAGCCTCCCAGATCCTGTTGCATGCCTTTCCCATTCTGCAGGCCCTCTTCCACTCTCAGGCTATGTTCATGTCCCAAACTCTGCACCATTGTCATGACCATGATCATATTTCACAGCATACTCCAGGCCTCATCTGCCTCATTATTTTTAAAGTGTACATGTCTTTGTCTACCCCGTCACAGAACCACCTGCGTATTGCTGTTCCTGTTATGCCAGAAGCTTTGTCAGGTTTTGCTTTAGCCCAATCATAGTGTAGTGTTTAGCATAGTGTACTGTTCTAAACCTGTCCTGATCCTTCCCTGCCTTTGCCACATTTTGGATCTTCGTCGTTTTGAATAAAGTGGAACCTCCTGCACTTTCTCCACACAGATTGCATTTGTTCTGGAGTCAAACATGACAGAAGACTTTGCCTCCCGTTGATAAAGCAGTGTCACTTCACGGATGCAGAGCTAAAAGCCCCGTTCCATGAAAAGGCAGAGATGTTGGACTCAAGCACAGAGCTCTCCCAGGTGCTGTCCCTGACCATGACCTTTGTACACTTTTTCAATGTTTTGTTAATAAAGATGAACCTTCTGCACTTGTAGCCTTCATCTGTTCTCGAGCCAAACGTAACACATTTTAGTAAAATCTTATGAAAATATTTCTGTTTGACAGCATTGATCTTTCACATTTAAATTAAAAATAATAATTCTTCCATTTGAGCACAAACACAAATTATTTTCTGGAAACGAAAAAAAATTCAATAGATAATGAAAATTGTAGTAGCTGACATTTTACCTTTTTTTTTATGGTATAACAGTTATCAACTATTCAGCTATTTGTTTTGGGTTCAAATGCTATTACTTATCAAAGGTTTAAAGGATGTGATATTTTGGCAGACAGTTTTCAAATCAGTTTAAGGTTGAGTTGTTTGAACCATTCAGTTATACTGTGGCTACACTTACAGTATGTAAATGTTTGTTTACCTGTGTCCTGCGACAGACTGGCACTGTAACTGTCACTTTCTGTTACAGTGATACCATGCTGGGAGCCGACAGTACGCCAATCGGAGGTCAGGGTGCGGGCAGGCGTAGATGCCTGGCACTTTGTCAGGGTCCATTGGCTTGAGTAACGGTTCCTTGTACTATGAGCTGACTTAACACTCTTCCTTGACACTGGATCTGGGAATAGAATGAGGATATGGGAAAATTATGGAAATGTGTCTAATTGAAATAAAGCCCATTTTACATAATTGTGATATTTCATCAACAAGATATTGAGCAAAACAAGGAACTTACTGGTTCCTGGTCTAATATCAGACATGTCAATTAAGGGGCCAGTGTTCTGAATGAGGGCAGGATGGTGTACAGACACGCCTGTGCAGAAGCTCTGGGGGTTTACTGATTGGCTGAACTCCGTATCTGTCACTGGTATGGTGGCTTTGTCTTCACCTGAATACACACGAGAGAAAAAACTCAAAAGTCAAAATTCAACCTAAATGGCATGGCATGCTGCAATGTACGCAAACAAACAGTGAAATGACAGACCAATCTGTTTGATGCCCTCCTTATCTTCAATAAGCAGTTGTACACGAGGTATATCTATGTGCAGCCGTGGCCCCTGGGGTGGGCCCTTCACTGGGGTGTCAAAACTGCGGTTGTTCTTACTGCTCCAGGTATTAAACATACAGACACACACACACACACACACACACACACATACACACACACGCACAAATTAATACACACAAAGACAAATTAGTATTAATCCTGCTCTTGGCCAAATTATTTTTATGCTAGACCACTATATTCTTACCTGATCAACATTTCAGCCAAACTCTTAGCATCTAAAGAAGCATAGCAGAAGAAACATTATATTTCATGTATCTATTCTAGATATCAAATACCTTTAATATTGAATATTTTACGTTCTTATTTCTGCTGTTCTCAGGTACTTCCCTATATCTACACTTCACTTCTTTCTCCATCCTCTTCCTTACCTCGAAGTCTCTTTAGTCTTTTCTCCTTGCGTTTCTTTCGAATGATGAAGAGGAGGGCCATGCCCAGTGTAACTAGGATGACAGGACAGCCAATGGAGAACAGCTTCTTTACATCATCACCTTCCCCACGTGCGGACTTGATTGGGGGAATGGTACCTTGCAAGGAACAGCACAAAAATGAGATCATCTTGAAAATCTTGGTTTTTAATAAAAGAAAATGAAAATTTTTTAAATCGCAGCATTTATGTTAAGTAAAGTATCATTTTTTGATAAATTGAGCCTTATTTTAATCTTTAAATCTTTGAATACACCCTGGATGAGATGCTAATCCATGCACACATAGAGATTTCAGACTAGTCACAAATAATCATGTTTCATCCCCCTGTACCCCTAAATCACATAATTGTAAACAGGTTCTCATTGGCCAACTCACTGCCATCATAGTCTAGTGTGGCAAACTGGGAGGTCTGGTTTCCACAGCCAGCACTGTTGCAAGCCTTCATCTTCAGCTCGTACCAGGTGGCTTCACGCAACTCAGCCAGGAAGACATCAGTTGTGCTGTTGGTGCGTACGCTTTGCCAGGCATAGGTGCCTTTGGGCCGAAAGTCAAGCAGCACAGCATTAATTGGGCAGCCGCCACTGCTCCAGCCCTGGAGATTGAGCCGAGCATGGGTTGAGTTGATGTGAGTGAACAGGGGCTGGTCCTTGTTGAACTGTGGCTCTGTAGAGGGGACAGGAAAGGATTTTGGACCTCAAGGATTTGTGTTGATTATTATTTCCTCTATAAAGTGCTGAACTGTTTATATGAGAAGAAAATATACAGACTTTCATACAGACTTAACGTCTACAGACACTTCTGTTTAGATGGCCTAGGCATTCTAGACATTCTTACCTCTGCCATGAGTCTTTGCCTCAATGATTTCACTTATCCTACCAGCTCCCACACTGTTCTTAGCAGCTAGCTTGACCTTATACCAAGTGCCACAGCGGAGGTTATCCAGCTTGAAAGAGCGCTCAGTGGAGCTAATAAACACATCTCTCCACTCTTCTGTATTATCCACAGAGTACTGCAGCACAAAGCCTGCAAATACACAGAAACTTAAAATAAAGGTTTAAGTGTATTTATAACAAATGGCTATGACTAATAGACTTATACTAATACACTAGGAGTATTATCTTGCACCTTGAAGACTGGAATGAGTTTTATTCAGTAACCCTAGCTCTGTTAAATCCTATGAGTTGTGGGAGAGTTACCTTCTCTACCACTAGAGGGTGCAGATAATTCAAAGATCATACATTTTAATCTGAAATCTAGAAGAAAAGAGAGAGTAAAAGCTGCTGTTGGGGCTCCTACACAACAGCCATTAGACTGGTTCTGGTGTTTACATGTGAAATACATTTGGTACACACACACATACAACATACAACATACAAACACACACACATACAACATACAAACACACACACACATACAAACACACACACACACACTCTCTCACACACACACACACACTCTCTCACACACACACACACACACATACAAACACACACACACACTCTCTCACACACACACACACTCTCTCTCACACACACACACACACACACACACACACACACACACACACACAGTAGTCTTCTCCATGAATACTTTTTTTGTGACCAGACTGTAATCAGACAAACCAGAACTGAGATTATTACAGTTATCCAGGGAAATGCATATACTAGGGAGGTATAAAGAAGTGTAAAGCATTGGTTGATCAGAAAGAAAGGCCCTTGTTAAGTGAACACAAGGAAAAGTGTGGCATATACACACATGCTGACTTTGCTTAGACAATAGAAAGGGGAGAAAACAGTGTATAAACATGTAAATAGACTCAGTGAACAGTGACAGCTGGACAAAAGAAGCCAAGTGGACCAAATAGGACACTCTGAGAATATAAGACTAAAAGAGGGACGGTAGAGGTTGTGTGAGAGTTGACGTCAAGAAAGACGAGTTCAAGTAAAAAAGAAAAAGTAATTTGATTAAGCAAACAAGGAATTCATAGAAATGACAGAAATAACTATTGTACCTCTGATGGAGCTTCCTCCATTGTCTCCAGGGATCCAAGCCAGAGTAATAGAGGAGGTTGAGGTGGTGGAGACTGTTAAACGTGGCTGATCTGGAGGGACTGAAACAACCACAGATACAAACTGTCTTATAGACAAGTCTTCTAATCTACAACCTTCCTTATATATATTTATATATATATAGCCCCTTACCTTGCACTAAAAGGTTCACAATTATGGTATCAAATCCTAGTGTATTGGTGGCTGTGCAGGTATAGTATCCGGAATCCTCTGCTTTTACAGAGCGCAACAACAGAGTTCCATTTCCCAGAATGTTCCGCTGGCCATCCTGAGAGACGGGAATAGCAGTGTTCTCGCTGTGGGGGTCAAAATAAAGTTTTGGAATTACATAATTTACATTAAATTATAAATGATAAATGCATAATAATTAGCAAATACTTATAATAGTATATATATATATATGTTTTAAATGAGAGCTAATTGTTAATGAAAATCTAAGTCTAAAACTTTAACTCACCTGTCTTTGGTCCATTTA
>NC_083474.1:100563-120563 GCF_030014155.1 Tachysurus vachellii
TATCACACACTCTCGCCTGTTATGGGGTCACATTCAGTCAATGACTGGAGCCACTAAAACCACAATGAGACACAAATAAGGAGGCTGCTGGTAAAAAGACACAGATGAGAATCATCATGCATGAGCCAAATGAAGAAACATACCCCCACCACCTGACTCAGTCTGGGAGTCACCAAGCCTGCAGTTGACTTCCCTTGGCCAGGAGAAGTAATCTGTCAACACAATTTGTGACCCCAAGCTGTGGACCACCTGTAATTTGAACGACTGCACCAAGATACCAAGAAGCAATGGCATTGGCAGGTAGAACTGGAAGGTGAGGCACCCACTTGAAGGCCACACACTCCTTCTTGATTGTGTAGTACTTAGTCTGGCTTTCTGAAAGCTTGCAATTGGAAACCTAGAAACTGTATTTCCACTCATGTAGTTGCACACTTCTTTTAGTATGCTATGAGTCCCTCCCATCTCAAGGATCTCAGGACAACCCTCAGATGTTGCTGCTGCAAAGCAAACTATGAATGCTTATGTACTGTGTGGATGAAGTATTCTGCACATAAGACATTGAAAACAACATAGTTTTAAGGGTACAATCTGTATAACCCCAAGAAAGTGCAAAAGGCTTTTTTTCTTGAGATATAGATAGTAAATGGGATCTGCCGATACCTCTTTGTTAAGTTTACTGTCAAATTACAGTTAGCCACACGTAACCAAGTGAGCACCTAATCAGTGTGAGGCATCATGTATGTACCAAGTTTAGACACCACATTGAATTTTTAAACTCCACACAAAACCAGACTGACCTATCGGCCTTGGGTACCAAAGCCACTATATTGCTACAGTCACTGATGGACTCGAGTCATCCTGCACCAAATTTTCTTGTGTTCAGGTAACTCGTATTGGCCACACCTGAAGGAAACTCATTGTGGTGCCCTTTGAGGTCCGTGTGACTGGGTACAGGTCAACCTACATTGGAAAACTTTGATCTTTGGGATAATGAAATTCTCCAAAGTGGACTGGGTTGAACTGCACTTTTTGACATGGCCTGTATTTCTATCTCCTCCTGTTCAGCAACTACCATTGTAAGATCCACAGGAACAGCCTGCATACATGGTTTGAACTGCATCAACTATATAAATTTGCCTGACCTCATAGTTGACCTGCTTGCCACTTTGCAAGTAACTTAAATCTCAGTGCAGATAGAAAATGAATACTTTATCTGATATTGGAAATTCCATTGTCAAATATCTCATCATACACTCATTAATGTCATTCATGGGCCTGAGGCAAATTCCAGAACATTTTAATTTTACATTTGAATGGTTAATAACCAGGAATGATTTGCGTTCTACCAGGAAGGTCACTCATATCAGGTCCCCATTGGTATCCCACAAGGTTCAGTACTTTATCCTCTATGTTTCCCTCTAAATCCACACCCTTGGTGGTTATATCCTAACATGGGTTCTCTTACTACTGCTATGTTGATGATCTTATCCTTACCTCAGATATCAGCATGTCTTTTGGACATATCGACTCATCAGCTGAAACTCAATCACTGCAAAACTAAACTTTTGGTCATCTCAGGTGATTCATCCCAGAGTTAGGATCTTGCAATATCCATGCAAAACCCTCTGATCTCCCCTTTGGCTACTGATTAAAACATTGGAGTAACCATGGACAATCAACTCAATGGTCACCCTGGCGGGGATTTATCTGCATGGTCAGCCAATGAATTATGGGATTGCTGTGGACGGGGCTTCCTGAAGACTGTCATGGCTTCTTTGAACCATTGTTGTCAGTCAGCTGTATGGTTTGGTCTTTATCAGCAATCATTTAAAGTCTTTGGCAGGAAGGAATTAGTGTTGGCTCCCTGGTAAACTCAGAGTTTACGATGACCCATTAGTTCCTCAGGAGCTCTCGGTTGCACAATTATAAACTGTTGTAGAAATGACATTATTTATATTTACACTATTTACTGCCCAGTGTCACCCAAATGAGGATGAGGTTCCCTTCTTGGTCTGGTTCCTCTCAAGGTTTCTTCCTTATATCATCTAAGGGAGTTTTTGCTTGCCATAAGAGACAGATGTTTTAATTAATTTTAAATTAATATTTTTAAAAAAATTTAAAACTTTAAATATATGTATTCATGTATTTATTTTTATTCTTATATTTATTCTTATTTATTTATTTATTTATTTATTTATTTATTTTTCTGTTTATATACTTCTGTAAAGCTGCTTTGAGACAATGTGAATTGAATTGAATTGAACTGTTCTTTGAATTGCATATTGAGAATTTGACACAGTCATGTTGGTTTCTTCTCTACAGCAATAGAGGGATTTGGCCAGTTTTATCCACAAAGGTTGGTCAGGTGTATTTGCAGTCTATTGGCTATTTGACCTTTGCAAATGATCCCAAATGCAGCTGCACAACTCGTTTTCATCCTTCCTAAATTAATATAAATCCTATTTTAGGCTATTAGACAGTATATGATTTTACCCTGTGCTAAATGCACTGATTCTGGAATTGTCTAGCCTTTCTGCATCACCAATACACTTGCCCAAGCTTTGCCACAGTACTGTTGGATACAGGATGTTCCTCCAATGAAAAGAGAGACAGACAATGAGGAAGACACTGCAGAGACATGGGAGGAAAAGTGTCTGATTCAAGATCAAGGCACCACCAAGTAATCCAATGACAGCTGCACAACTTCATCCAGGGACATGGGCTAGTGCTAATGAACACACTCTTCTGCTCATGCCAGGAGATGGTTACAGTACCAACAGCATGATGATCTGCAACTTGCTCCTCTGTCATCAATGACACATCCACATTAGATAATGGGTGGCTGACCCAGGGGAGCTGCAGTGACCAAAAGCTTCTGCAATGCTCTAAGGTGCTGCAGGACCACCCTGTTCATGATGGAATTCTCAAGCTGCGTCCATGGTATCAGCTGCTGGCCAGTAAGCTGGGCATCCCTCTATAACAAAGGAAGAAGTTGCAGAGCTCACTCTTGCCCTGATACTCCTGCCTAACTCAACAATGGATTGGGAAAAGTCCAAAGAAAAGAAATTGCCATGATAGATATAATAGAATCCTTTATCTTGTCACATGTACATTACAGCAGAGTGAAATGTTTTCTTCACATATCCCAACTCTGGAGGTTGGGAACAGAGCACAGGGTCAGCCATGATACAGAAGGATAGAGGTTAAGGGCCTTGCTCAAAGACCCCTCAGTGGCAACTTGGCAGTGCTGGGGCTTGAACCCCAGTCTTCCAATCAACAACCCAGAGCCTTAACAGCTTGAGCCACTACTGATGTGGCTTTCACTCCATCCTGTTCATGTTCATGCAAAAAATAATACTGGTAGTAACAAGTCATAAGTAGGAATCATCACGTTACCTGTTGGTTTGTCTTTTCCCTACCATTAGCTGGCCCTCAACCATTTCCCTGCTTGCTGCAACAGTTATTCATTCATTCATCTTCTACCGCTTATCCGAACTACCTCGGGTCATGGGGAGCCTGTGCCTATCTCAGGCGTCATCGGGCATCAAGGCAGGATACACCCTGGACGGAGTGCCAACCCATCACAGTGCAACAGTTATTATATATTCTAATACCTTTATATATATATGTATCTCGATATTTTGTTCCTGCCTTGGATTTGTTTTAGCAGCACATTTTCAGGTAAAGACTTGGATTGTCTTGACCTTTATTTTGAACTTGATTTGCAAATGATCTTTACTCCACCTGTGTGAGCTCTGTTATACACAAATATTAGAGAATGTGTAGTTCTTTGCTTGTTTGTGTGTTTACTCACAGTCCTCTCGTGTCTGTATATAGAGTACATTGCTGCGGACGCCGTCTCCTGCCTGTGTGTAGGCCAACACCTGGACACTGTAGTTTGTGAACTTTTCTAAGCCTTTTAACTCCACTTGCTCACGTACTGTAGTGATGTTCTGCATTTCACCCCATTCTGAAAGAGGATGGAGGTATGAAATACACATCCTTTATACTGCACATTAAAACAAAGCCACTTAGGACTAAGATCAATAGTTCTAGCATACAAAGTCCTAATCCAAGAAAACACATAATAAAACAATATAAAACGTTTTCTGACATGAACGGTACTCACCTCCATCAGGGAAAAGGGACCAGAACACCACACGATATCCTTTTAGGACCCCGTTTAGGGTCATCCGTGGAGGCTCAGACCATGTAATCACTGCCTCATCTGATGTCACTGTGATGGCCCGCACATTCTGAGGAGGCTGGCTGGGCACTGGGAGTGGAAGAGAAAAACAGAACCCCATTGACTATGCTTTAGAACTTTAGCTTGTGTGTTATGTTGGAATCATGCTGAATGCCCATAAAAGAAATAAGTATAAAGTACATTTCCAGTGTTTAGCAGAAAATGAAAAATAAATCTAGCTTATATAAGTTTATATAGACATACTGTAAAGAATATCAAATGCATAAAAATGCCAAAATCAAAACATCTGTTTTGAAATTTTCAACATTTTTAAAATGTTTATTCTTTGTATCTTTGTAACTGATTCAGGCAATAATATGGTTAATATATGTCACGATTTCATCCAGTATTGTCTGAAATACAATTACATTAACATGCAAGTTCAGGTATAAAAAAAATCATCACCGAATTCCTTAAATAAAAGACCAATGGAATGTTTATCTAAATTCTTCTCTTGTAATGTTCAATAACACTTTTGCTTCTGCCCGGATACATGGCAAATGTGGCCATGATTAGGTGCCAAATGGTGTTCTTGAATAAACAAGGGTGCTATTGAGGTAAGACAGTGCATGTCTGTGTGCCTTTAGCTGGAAGAGAACGCATGACCGTGAAGGACAGGATGAAAGGAGGAGGGATGAATCTGGCTCCCTTCTATGCAGGAGCAGCTGCAGCTGGCACAGGAAGACAGGGTGCAAGAGAAAGGAAAGAGAGTGAAAGAAGAGATGGAGAAGGGTGAAGAGAAACCACAGCATTGTTTGAAGAGGCTTTGGGGTCTGACTGTGCTTCACCCCTGGGGACTGCCACCACCAGTTAGAGTAGTGCACTCAGAAGTCCAGCCATCTCTCATTTTCAGTTTTAATTCCTAGTCCTTACTTCTTACTTACTGAAAGCTTTCATAATGACTTCTTGATAGGAATAAAGCTAATTACCAAGTACTACAACATTCACAAGATATTCAGCCAATAACCAATATTCATGCAAATGCATACTTAATTTAAAAGAAAACAATAGTCATCCAACCCGCTTCCAAACCTCCAAAAAAGTAATAGCTGAATTCTTCTGAGCCCATAGAGACAAAACAGAATAAAACAGTCTTATCTATTGTAAAAGCTGATTAGACAATAGCTAATGTAAGAAACGTTTGATTAAGCTTACAGGTAATGCTCCCATACCCATACAGTAAATACAGTACATATGGTTAAGCATAAGTTTAAAGTTTCACTTATTACTAGATTTATGACTAGATCTGCGTTTACATTTACATAAAATATGCAGTTAGGTAAATTTAAGTTCCAGCAGAACTGTCTGGTTCAAGGACAAGTATATAAAACTATTTTTAACATATTATGCAAAATAGCATACAATCTATGTGGGTGGAGGAGCAGGTGTCCGAAGCCCTGTTTCGTTTGTTAGTGTTTCATGTCATTTTAGTACAATAATATTTTCTTATATTTTGGACTATAATTTGTTTTAGCAGAGAACAAGAAGAATTGTTGAGAGCTTGGAACCCTGCCAAGTCTTTATACACTTTGTTCATGGACCTCTAAAAATATTAATGAACACTTGTACTCCTACCTTTACTCCAGGCATGTAACACACATGTGATGATTCCTTTGTGTATTTACTACATTAGAACACAGTGATGAGGAGCTTAAAGTCAGCACTGCTCATGGAAATGAACATTGCATTAAAGTACAGAGCTCATGTGCTAAAAATAACTCTTTCTGGCAGAGTCTTAGTAACTCAAACAGCAAACAGAAAACCTCACTGTAAATCAGAACACAGAACAACAGTGGCACCGAATGCCCTTTTTAAAAACAAAAGGATCTTCCACCCAAATATCAATTTAATCGTGCTCCAAAACCAAAAGGAAGTCAGAAAATGACAGAAAAGTGGCCCCTGTCCATATATAAACTTTTATATGTTTTGGCATCAGGTACCCCAGTAGGAACAGTGAGAATGCTGCACCTCAGACAATGTTAGTGTTGACTTAATGCTCAATTATTCTCAGCCATATATAAGAAACATCTGCTAGTAAAGGTTACAAAGAGATGTTTCTTCAGTGTGCAGTTTCTCCTTTGAGGTAGAGAAATAATAAGAACAGATGCCTGTTCACAGATTGGGAAAAGATTAATGTGAAAGGAAGCTGGAAAAGTGAGGCTCAACATCAATATAGCAAAACCCTTGAAATGTAAGTTGTGTGGTTAGTAGTACAACATTTCCAGAACCCCTAAAAGGACTAACAAGACCGCAGTGACTAACCCTAAACCATCAAATGGTCCTTTTTCCACAGGCATCATGTTTTTCTATTTTTCTAGTACACTTGTACTTGGGTTTCATTTTTGCTTGCCACTCTAAAGCTCTTGAGTATTTTGATCTATTTCTCCTAATGTAATGGATTAGAAAAGTTGATTAGCTTGTGGGATGAATGTTAAATGTGGACGTGTCCCATTGTTCCTTGTGCAGCATGTTCATGGACTTCTTGACCACTCTCTTCCTCTCCAATTTGATTCATGCTAGCTGTCTTTCAGTGTTCATAAAGACATGCTATTGGCTAAAATGCATGTATTCCAACAAAGTTTGTTTCTTTACACCACAATACTTAGCCACTAAAAATGTGTCTAATTAGTATTTAGAGACCACAATCTACAGGACCAAATTCTGAATTTATAAATTTGCAGACTTTTAGACTTTTCTGTAGACTTTAATATTCACTTTGGTCATTTGCAGCACCATCTGGAGTAACTATTTTGCATATATTAGACTCAGTAAGCATTAATAAGATTACAAAAACACCCATTACAGTGGACACACTTTTGATTTAATACTGACATTTAGATTAAATATAGGAAACATCAATCATATAATGAACTCAGATGCTCTAATGCAATGTATACCAAAAATCTGGCAATCCCTGATCTAAATATATAATACAAGTAAGTATGTCTTTACCGTCTTCTAGTGTGGTAGCATTGATCTCAGAACTGGATGGACCTGTTCCAGCTCGATTAAAGGCCTGAACAACCACTCCATACTGGGCAAATTTCTTCAGGTTATCCAACGTATACACCTCACTGTCACCAGTTGCCTTCATCTCCACTATGCTGTACTGGCCATTGCTGCCAGGCCCATTTTCTCTGTAGCCAATCTGATAACCACGGATAACACCGTTCTGGAGCTCCTTCTTGGGAGCCTGCAACAAGAGCAAAATTCTTTTTTATATAATTGAATTAATTAATCATCAATTTTGTAGCTTGACACCAAATTTGGCTCATATTGTGTACCTTCCATGTAACACGGATGCTTTGTGATGTCATAGGCTGCAGAATGACATCCATGGGTGGCCCATCAGGAGCTGTGATAGGTCAAAATATCAGATCAGTTTATAATAAGTTATTACTGTCTATTAAAACTGCTGTACTCTGTGTGTGTGCTTCAATACTTACAGGCTTCCTCTGTGCTGATCGTCAGCTCTTTGCTGGCCTGACTACGGCCAATTTTGTTGTATGAGTACATACGAATGCTGTAGACAGAAGCAGGATGCAGCTCTACTATGTTTGCCTGGTTATTAGTTGGGGAAATTTTGCGTGTAGCATGCTTCAGTTCCCATGGATCTTTGAGACCAGCACAGAAAAAATACATCATACCTTCATTAATCAAAATACATTTGCAGTGAATTATTTTAGATATAATATTAATAATATTACAAAGTAAAAAAACTATGATGAATGTATTATAAGAATCATAATGCAATAAAAACTGTATATAAAGAAATAAACAGGACAATATCAAAGAGTCTCTCTGGCCCCAAAATATCTATATAAATGCTGTATTCTTTAAGTTGAGAATTTGAGTGCCACAAACTGAAGGTTCTTACCAGATTTGTTTTTGTATTCAATATCATAACTGGTAATGAGGCTGTTGCCATCAAACCTCTGGGTCCATCTTAAGTTCATACTGCGATCTTTTACTTCACGTACTTCTAACTCTGGAGGATCAGGGGGCTCTACATCAAAGATATAAAAAAGGCATAACATAAATGAGGAAACAGGTAAGAAAGAGAAAAAAAAGAGTGAAATACTTAATGCAATTGGGGATAACAAGAAAAGGATAAGAAAGGCTACAGAGCAAGAGGATAAATTATTAATTTTGTGTCTCTAGATACGGAGTATCATGTCGGACATGAATTTGGTCTTCATGGCTGGTTGTGTTACCTTGCACAGTCAACTGAATGAGGCCACGGCCTTCGCCATAGGAGTTGATAGCATGACATGAGAAGAACACAGAGTCCCCACGCTCAGCTGGCTTTAGCTGTAGAGAGAGAGAGAGAGAGAGAGAGAGAGAGAGAGAGAGAGAGAGAGAGAGAGAGATGAAAATAAGAAGACAGAATAAAGGAGATTGTATGGTATATTGTACCTGTATCTCAAGATTTTAATAAATTGTCACTTCTTAGAATCTAATGCCTTAGATTACTGATCAATTACTTATTGACATTCCATAGGTCTCTTAGATTTTTTAGATTATATGATTGTTTAGATTATATGGAGTGTCTCACCTTCAGTGTGGAAATCACCTCATCACTCTTCTCATTGGGGCTAGTGGTGATTGAGTAGCGAGGGTTACGGTCAGGGTCGATGACAGTGTCCCCACGTTCCCAGCGAATGATAATTGGGTATTCACCCCTGGCAGTGCAGTTTAGTTCTTTATTCTGTCCTTTTATCGCCATAGTTGTGTTAGGATGGGAGGTGATCATAGCTGGAACTGGAGAGATAGAAGAGAGCAGTACATGTTAAAACATTCCAACAACAATATTAAAACAATATCAACAACAAGTTGATAAATGAAGAACAAAATTAAGAGAAAAAATAATTTAGATAATCAGAATTAAATGTTTGTCTGTTTCAATGATTCGAAGCTTTAAATTAAATTAACCCTGCTTAGATATTTCCCTTATCCTTCATGTTTGCACACCCACCCACCCACACCCACCCACACCCACCCACACACACCCACCCACAACACACACACCCCCTTTATCGATTAGAAGAGAATTCTGCTGTTTTGTTTTCATCACTTATTCATTCTGCCCTTTTTCCACTAAAGGAAGCAATCAGAATTGAGGGCAGCAGATGAGAGAAACAGTTTAATCAATAACACCAACACAAAAAAAAGAGAAAAAGACACAGACTGAGTGAAAGAAGTAAATACATGTTTGTTTACTGCTTAGTGCCAACATTCCCAAAAAAAAGTGTTGTCACTCCCCATACCAACCCTGTCAGGTTATTGTATCACATTCATCTGGTTTGCTGGACAAGACAGTTTGTATATCTGTAGTTCTGACTGGATAATTCTATCTGATCGCCTCAACACCCCTGTGCAGTGATAAGGCTTGTGCTGTGATCTGGATTACTGAGTACAGGTGAGGTTGGAAAAAGGAAAGACTAAAAAGATAAAATGCTTGGCGACTGAGGTAATATAGATAGGAAGAGGTCTTTGACCAAGTCTTCCAGTCAATAAGGTACTTCCTAAGACCATCTTGCTTCCCTGCATGCTTACTGAAAATTGACCTTACTCTTGCCAGGATAACGCGACAGGACAATGCCTAGGAATACCTAGATATTTTGGAGGGTCAGGGCTTGAGGGCCTTCACAGTAAGGTGCTCTGTAATGGAGAGATCTAGCTGTTGATCCCAATTGGATGATCATCTAATGAAGACAGTAATTCTTCAATCATTCTGCGTGATGATTTAAGTCCACTGTCAGGAATTCCAAGACCAGGGGATTAGTCCTTTGCATTCACCAAGAGGCTCCTGGGTGGTGCTTTAGTCCTAATTCTAAGAAATGGTTGGTGAGTAGTTCGAGTGGAAATGTTTCTTTTCCAGCTGGCACTTCTACTTGGATAAAGGAACTGTTATGCAGGACACATTAGGTAATCTGGCCAAAGTTGTCCTTTTGAGTTTGGACTTTATACCCTTTTGAGTCTGATTCAACTAATGGTTTGGTGATTGTGTCTCGGTGGGTTTTGGCTCAACACTTTTTCATTTGGGATCTAAATTTCTATCAAGATTTTTTGTAAAGCTGATTTGTGACAGTGTGCATTAAGCTATCTAAATCATTTGAACTGAATTAAATGGAGTCTTGACAGCTGGCATACATGTAGGCGTTTGTCCGTGTCTCTCTTGTCTTTTCCTTTTTCTGCAGGCTGCTGCAGCTGATTTGTTGAGATGTGTAGCAATGCCTATGTAGATCTGCTGGGACAAAATCATGGCTGAGGCTCTGATCTCCTTGAATGGGATCCTACCTTAGAAGGGCATGTCTTATATTCCAACCCAAAATAACATGGATTAGTAGAGTACTTAAAACTCTTAGAAATATGATTCTTAGGGTTGTATACTCCTTTGCATGCAGTGCTTCCTGTATGGTTTGACCACCTCACACTGTCCCAGAGAGCATAGGTTGCCAAGCGGCTGAGACAGACATTGTGTTTGGTGGGTATTATTGTAGGCTTTCGACCTGGTCACAGGTCAGATGGCTAGCTTGACTGCATTAGGTGGTAGGTTATACTGTATAGCACATTAGGGCTGTTGTTAGGCAAGGATCTACATCTTTTTAGAGGGTTTAGTGGATAAGCAAGAGCGGTTGTAATTGTATTTATGTTTATTTGTCTCTATCTGTCTGACTGTGTGCTGTCTGTATGTCAACATGTGAGAATAAAGCAACCCAAAGAAGAGCTGCTATAGATCAGAGTGAGCTGAAAAACTTCACGTTCATTTGTACCACATGTTTTTTCCATATTATTAATACACTGCTCAAAGAAATTAAGCGGACACTAAAATCACACAGGATTTCGATTAATTAAATATTCAAGTAAAAATCTTTACTTACAGTGAGGGAAAAAATTATTTGACCCCCTGCTGATTTTGTATGTTTGCCCACTGACAAATAAATTATCAGTCTATAATTTTAATGGTAGGTTTATTTTAACAGTGAGAGACAGAATAACTACAAAAAAACAAAAAACAAATTCATATCAAAAAAGTTATAAATTGATTTGCAATTTAATGAGTGAAAGATATATTTGACCCATTCGCAAAACATGACTTAATACTTGGTGGCAAAACACTTTCAGAGAGACGTTTCTTGTAGTTGGTAGTTGCACACATCTCAGGAGGGATTTTGTCCCACTCCTCTTTGCAGATCTTCTCCAAGTCATTAAGGTTTCAAGGCTGACGTTTGGCAACACAAATCTTCACATATTTTCTAAGGGATTAAGTGGCTAGGCCACTTCAGGGCCTTAATGTGCTTCTATTTCAGCCACTCCTTTGTTGCCTTGGCCGTGTGTTTTGGGTTACTATCATGCTGAAATACCCATCCACAAACCATTTTCAATGCCCTGGCTGAATGAAGGAGGTTCTTACCCAAGTTTTGACGGTTCATGGCCCCGTCCATTGTCCCTTTGATCCGGTGAATTTGCCCTGTTCCCTTAGCAGAAAAACACCCAAAGCATAATGTTTCCACCTCCATGTGGGACAATGGGGATGGTGTCCCTGGGGCCATAGGCAGCAGTCTTCCTCCAAACACGGCGAGTTGAGTTGATGCCAAAGAACTTGATTTTGGTCTCATCTGACCACAACACTTTCACCCAGTCTCCTCTGAATCATTCAGATATTCATTGGAAAACTTCAGATGGGCCTGTACATGTGCTTTCTTGAGCAGTGGGACCTTGCAGGTGGTGCAGAATGTGAGTCCTTCATGGTGTAGTGTGTTACCAATTGATTTCTTGGTGACTATAGTCCCAGTTGCCTTGAGGGCAAACTTGGTAGGGTTCTGACTGCTTCTGTGGACAGGTGTCTTTAATACAGGTAACGCAATGAGATTAGGAGCACCTAGTCTCAGCTCATTACCTGTATAAAAGACATCTTTTACATCTGAAATCTTTTACATCTGAAATCTTGCTGACTAATAGGGGAATAAATACTTATTTCACTCATTAAAATTCAAATGAATTTATAACTTGATCAATTTATAACTGGATTTTTTGTTGTTATTTTGTCTCTCACTGTTAAATAAACCTACCATTAAAATTATAGGCTGACTGTGTCTCTGTCAGTGGGCAAATCAACAGGGGATCAAATATCCTTCACTGTATATACAATGTGTGAAGAACAGAATTGTTGTAGAGAACAAAATGATTTGACAAAATCATCAACCCATTGATGTCTGGATTCAAAATCACACTGAAATCAAAGTAAAAACTTTCAGACTGATTCAACTTACATAAATTTTATCACAGCATCTCGAAATGTAAGTCAGTATTGTGTTTGGCCCCCACATGGCTATATGCACTCCCGACAGTGTCTGGACTAATCTTCTGGTGACATGGCGGTTGGTGTCCTGCTGATTTCCGCCCAGACCTAGAGCAGGCCATCAGTGAGCTCCTGGACAGTCTGTGGTGATACTGTGTGGTACTGGATTCTCCAGTACATAACGTTACAGAGATTCCCAATTGGACTCAGGTCTGGGGAACATGAGCACCAATTAATGGCATCAGTGCCTTCCTCATCCAGAAAATGCCTACAAACTCTGGCCAAATAACGCCAAGCACTGTCATGCACCAGCAGAAACCCAGAGCCAACTGTACAAACATAAGGTCTGACAGTGACTCTGAGGACTTCATCCTGGTACCTAACAGCAGTGAGGGTGCCATTGACCAGCTCCTGGAGGTACGTCCAATTATTTTCCTCTTTAGACCATGACCAACACCAAATCAGTCATTTTGGATGATGTTGCAGCATAACATTCCCCATGGCATATTCAGACTCTTTCAAGTCTGTTACATACTAAACTTGTACTGAAGTTGAACCTGCACTCATCCGTGAAGATGAGTTCAACAAGCTGCATGGTGCTGGGCTGGACATTTTGGTTACATACACACCAGTAACCTGCTGGGGGTCATTTTGTAGGGATCTGGCTTTGCCCCTCTTGTTGCACCTCAAACAAAGGAGCAGATGCTGTTCCTACTGCTGGGTTGTTGCTCTTCTACAGATCTGTTCAGCACTCCTTGTGCATCTGCCCATTTTTCTGAGTTTTCCCAATGCTCAGGGATAAACTGTACTGAGAGACACGCCAAACTTCTTTGTGACGGCATGTATGGAGGTGCCATCCTGGTGGAGCTGGACTACCTGTTCAACTTGATGGGGTTGCAGGTCCTGCCCAGGAAGGATAGGGAGAGAGCAACTGCCACTACAAGCAACAACATTCTCTTCTTGCAAGTTGTCTTTCTGTCTCACTTCTTGTTCTGTCTCTCTGGTTCACTTGTTGTCACTTTTATTTGTAGTTAAATAAAATGAAATGAAATGAAATTACGTGTCCCCTATTTTTGTAATATATATATATATTTTAAATGTACTACTACTACAACTACTACTTATGTAAATGGTTCTAGTTTATATATTCAGTATACTGTATATGAATAATAATAATAATAATAATAATAATAATAATAATAATTGATATGTTTCATTAAATATATATTTATTATATTTAATTACTGCATGTTTTATATATATAGCATGTTGCATAGTACAAAGGATTCTGACTCACTTTTGACTGTCAGCAACATACTCTTGCTGATATCTGAGCCCACACCATTGCTGGCCTGGCATAAATAGTAGCCACGATCCTCCTCCAAAACATGGCGGATCAGAAGAGAACCATTTGGCATGATCTGGATGCGGCCAGTCAAAGGTACTGGATGGTACTGCTGTGGGTTTCCAATACCTGGAAAATCAAAATGCACAAACTGTTCATAAAAGAAGGTATAATAATACATTTAGCTGAAGAATTAACGTCTAGAACGAGACAATAACCACTAATCAAATCTAAAAATGTCACTGAAAATAATAAAGTTTATAAATCTTATGGAACATTTATACAATGTTTTATATTAGTCCTGATACTATGCTCAAAAACACAGTTCCCTTTGCTGAGTTGTTGAGTAAATATCATGCTGCATCCACTTCATACATCAAACACCAACGTGGGAAACTGCAACATACAAATAACCCCAACAAGGCACCATGAATGCAGCATATGTCTATAGTTATGTGTTGCTTTGTAAAGAGTGCCTAGGATAGAATACAATACCTTTAGCATGTTTCCACATGACTTTGGGAGGGGGATAACCATCCACAGAGCAATTCAGAACCCCAGATTTGCCATAGATCCCATCCTGGTTGTTGGGCTGAACTCGAAAACGAGGAGGGACTGTAAGAACCAAAACAGAATTTATCTGGCCAAGAAAACAGTCTAATTAAATCATAACTTTACGTTTTGTTGATATTTTTGAACACATATCCTTTTCATGTGGAACAGTAATTTCTCATGTATATGTTTTGAGAGTGAGTCCTATCACTGGTTTATGATCTGCAGCTATCATCCTTTTCCTTACAACACTAAAAAGCTAGTGGAAACGACAGTATTACATTTAAAATATGTCTATATTTTCTCACCAGTGACTATAAGCTGCCTTTCAGAGCTGACGGTGGCTGCATCATTGCTGGCGATGCAAGTGTAGTTGCCATTGTGCTTAAGGGAAACTTTGGAGATCTGCAGTGAGCTCATGAACTCCTTGGTCTCAATGGTGACACCAGAGGTGCCAGACACAATCTCCTGACCATCTTTGCGCCATGTAATCCGGATGGGCATGTCCCCAGATGAAACTACACATGCTATGTACATCAGTTTACCAATTGAAGTAGGGGGGAAGTCAAAAGGCTGAATGAGAGGGGGGACTGAGAAATTGATAGAAATAGAGAAAAGCAAAGAGAGAGGACAAAAGTAAGACAGAGAAATTTGGTATTTATCAGGTAATGTTGATGTGTATACGTGTCTATGTGAGGACAAGTATATGTTTTGTGTAATGAAACACAAACTCTCACAACACCCTCCCCCACAACCCCCCCAAACCAACTCAGACACACATGCACTACCTCCTTCTCCCTCCAGACCATAATAGCTGCTCTAATTAGAGCCCAATTGGCATGGGGAATAATGGAGTTGCTATGGAAACCAAGGGAGGGGGTCCAACTAAAGACATCTGGGGGATTTAATCTGGGGCTCGTTAAAATTCAGTTAATTAAATCAGAGACATGACAAGACAAGCAGCACACTATACTATCTTCACACTGCAGTCAGTGTTCCCTTGTAGTGACTCACATGGACACACAAACATGAATACACAGACACATACACCCAATGTGAACCATACTGTTCTCATGCTAAAAGCTTCTTTAAATTCTTTATTCAAAAAGTATTGAATATGATAATCGCCATCACAAATTCAAGATTTGTAAACCCTTGCGGTATGATGTCATGGTAATTCTTAATGATTCCAGAATATAGTTTGGACTGGGTTTAGAATTGCATAGGAACAGCTGCTAACCTTTGACAGTGACATAGACAGTCTGGCTGATAGAGAGCTGGGGTTGGATGAGCACACTGCACAGGTACGCTCCCTCATCCATTCCTTTCTGCACATCACTGAGCTTGAGTGTACCATTCTCATATACCACCTGCCGGTGGTTGTCTGGCAACAGCATGCCATCTTTGTACCACTTGATGGAGTAGTATGGGTAGCCGATCACACGGCAATTGATGAAGGTGTTGCGCCCAGCCACGGCTGTAATGTTGCGCATGGCCCTGATACTTGGGGGGCCTGAGAGAGAAAGAGGAAATCAACCAAAAACCAGACAGAAGTAGAGAGTGATGAGATGTGGTGATGGAAAAAGAAGCATTATGGTACACATAAGAAAGAAAGTTGAGGAGTTAGGTAGAGAAAGAGAAAAGGCGAAACATTGACAGTGAAAGAAGTGATGAACAATAAATTAGAAAAAGGAAAGAATATATGAGTGACAGAATGCAAAAAAGATGGAAAGTATAGAAAGAGGATAAATAATGGACAGGAGAGAGTTAGAATCTGTGCACATTTCTTAAAAAAGAATATATATGTATATATATTATTATTAATTATTTTATGTCTGCTGTGGCAATAAATTGTACTTGTCAAATAACCTGAAATATACTACAGTAATTATCCAACTTGCTACATCACATAATTTGACAGTACAAGTTCATTTAACATCACATTTCAATTAAGTACCCCAAATGCACATGTAAAGGAACTGGTGAGAACAGAGGCTCTCAGAAGGCTACAGCTACCATGGTACCTGCTAACTAGTTAACATTAACCACACTGATGCACTCTTGTGGTCATAGTTAATTTATAGTGAAGGTCAGTGATGATCTGATATTTTACTGACAGTTAATAAACTGACTGGAGTGATGCAGGCAAAGTGCAGATCACTATAACTTTATAATGAAACTATTCTCACTGCATTTCTTTATGGGGAAGGAGAAGGAGAAAGCGATCCTCTGAAGGACTCTGTTCTCACTATACAGGACAATGAAGGGAGAGGGAGAGATGGACAATGTATTATGACCAGAAATAGGAAGAAATAATAGTCACACTATAAGGAGTATTATTAAGCAGTGGTAGAAGAGCGGTTTGTAACAAAATGGAGGATATGCATATGGAGATTTGAATATGAAGATTTTGTGTAAGATTCTTGTCTCTGTCCCTCTTTCTTGCTGTCGTTTGCATTCTGTCTCTCTGCTCAGTGTGTGCTGAGCTTTGTCATAGCTCTGACAGTCAATGTCTGATGTATTATTCAATAAAAACTGTCTTACTGTAACCCCCCCCACACACACACACACAAGACACGCATATGCGTGCACACACACACACACACACACACACACACACACACACACACACACACACACACACTTATCTTTTTGTTTTTCCTTCACAAAATAAGAATTCATGAGCTCCTTTAAAGGAATGCTCAGTAAAAAAGAGTCTCTACTGCTTTTGAGAGGAACACTGAAAGCTGTGGGTTTGTTTTGCATGTATTACTGCATGTATTATTGCATGTATTACAGCATGTATTATTGCATGTATTATTGCATGTATCACTGCAGGTATTATTGCATGTATTATTGCATGTATTACTGCATGTATTATTGCATGTATTATTGCATGTATTATTTCATGTATTACTGCATGTATTATTGCATGTATTATTTCATGTATTATTCCATGTATTACTGCATGTATTATTGCATGTATTACTGCATGTATTATTGCATGTATTACTGCATGTATTATTGCATGTATTACTGCATGTATTATTGCATGTATTACAGCCTCACTGTGTATCTCCTGTGTGCCAGTAAGGTCTGACCATAGGTGCAGGTTTTTATATCTTAGTGAAGATCAAATTTAGGACATGAGTATCCGATAGCTTTAACCTTATGTGTGTGTGTGTGTGTGTTACAGAGAGAGATAGCTCATATTCACACCAAAGAAAGATAACATTTTCTTATCAGAATACAAATATGCTATAACTAAGTAAAGAGAAAAAGCGAACAAGAGCTAGAGAACAAATAGGAAGAAGAGAGGAAAAAAGAGGAATAGATGCACCAATATCAGTAAGCATTTAAAAGGGACAAAAAACATTCGTTGTCTCAGATGGTGTCTTCCCTCTTTTCTCCTCTCCTCTGATGTAACTCAACTCTTATCCTCGACTGGCTGGAGAGACCTGTCCTGTATTTTAGTTCTTTAATGTCTTCAATTTCTAAAATAACTCAAATCTACTAGCCTGGGAATGAAGGCTAAAAATCAAAAAGGTTGCAACCAGCTATGTTGACCTACTAGAAGAAAAAGACACACAATCCAAACACCGATCCCACAGCATCAGGTTGTGGAATGTATTGATGAAACTCAAGGGTTTGGGACATTTAAATGAGGAGTGGGTGGGTTGGTGGTTGGGTGGGTTGGTGGAGAGATGATAAAAGGAGGTTATGGGTTTAAAGCCACCCTCTAACAGCTGAGATTGAAAAGTAGACAGGCACCTCTTACGTTTATGCGCGCTTGGTACTCGGCGCTACCGGCCGAGTTGCGTGCAGCGCAGCGGTACACGCCCCCATCGCGGATCTGTGGGTTGCTGACGTTAACATGCGATACAGTCGAGCCGTCCGAGAGCGTGTACTGACTGGCCCGGTGCGCCGAGTCCCGAGCGATTGGCTCATCATCCAGGGTCCAGGTGATGGTGGGTGGAGGGGCACCTTTGGCTGCACACATTAGGGAGAAGGGTTCACCTGGTGCCACCACACGTTCACTGAAGGATGAGACGATCCTTGGTGTACCATCTGTGGGATGGATGGAGGAAAGATTTTACGAAGAGAACTAAAACAAAGCTGAAGTAGTCTTCTATCAAAAATTACCAACTGAAACCTATTAAAAGCTGGATTTGAAGTTAATTAATAAATCTGGTAAATAGACAGAACCTGGCAACTCACCTTCCAGCAATATAATGGAGAAGTCCTGGGCAGTTTGACCCTTGCGAGTTGCAAAGCACTGGTACGCGCCTGAGTGTCTTTTCTGGGCCGCACTGATAAACAGAGTCTCATTGTTGGTGCCCTGAATGGAGAAGTGTTGGTCAGGATGTACAGGCTCTGTGTTCCGGAACCAGGACACACTGAAATGAGGAGAACCTTGAACAGCACAGGACAGGATCACTGTACTGCTGATACCTGTCTTTAAGTTTTTAGGGGAGACAGTGACCCTTAGTGGCTCTGGGGAGAGAGGAGAGTATAGAAGAGAAAAATAGAGTTAGAGATAATTGTAGGAGACGTTCATGTTCGCCAGTTAATGTCCGTGTTTGTTCTTAAAAGGACATTCACAAATCAGGTAGACAGGATGATGTTAAAAAGTTTGGTGATAATTATACTGGATTTTTGTGATCTTCTTATCTAATTTCAGTTTAGATTCAGATCTCAGCATAAACAATCACAGGACACCTGACTTAAGTCCATCTGCTAGACGGATTTGTTGGTATTTTAAAATGATTGTATTTTTGATTCAAGGGTTTGATTGTCTTGCTCTGTTCTCCACCATCCATATATGTTCCTCCTATTTCATTCAGTTCAACATGCCATTTACTCCCATAGCACTTTTAGTTTAGTGACTCTCACATTCAGTATTTTTGTCTTTGTACAGGGTTAGGGTTATCCCTAACCCTATCCCTAACCCTAACCCTAACCCTAACCCTATCCCTAACAATAACCCTAAGCCTAACCCTAACCATAAACCTAACCCTAAGCCTAAGCCACGTTATTTTGGTTTCACCATGTATGTAGAAGTAATACGTACAGTAAAGCTACCATATGTTGTATTTACAGGACATTTGTCCATGTTACTCATAACACTGATGATAACTCTGAATCCCTACTTTACTGTTCGTCCCACAGAGTACAGGTTACAATGTAGAAATGAGTAGACAGACGGAGGGGGGACAGAGCCACGTGAGAAGAGAGGAAGAAAAAGAAAATGTCAGTGAGCAATAAGGCAGCTGGTGTTATGTGCTGGGGGCTCAGTGTGTGAATGTGCAAGTGTTTGTGGCATCCTCACTGCTTACATTGTCAGAGTGTGTGTGTGTGTGTATGTGTGTGTGTGCACACTGGGTTTGAACTGCCCACTGGCTAAATGTCCAAAAGTCCACCACACCTCCTGCTCTATACTATTCTCTCCTCCCTCAGTACCTCTCTTCCTTCAAATTGAAGAGACTCACAGACACATATATATAAATATATATAAATTTAACCTTTTGTCCGTGTTGCAACTCTTTTTCCCT
>NC_083474.1:125563-128063 GCF_030014155.1 Tachysurus vachellii
GCCAGGATGGATTGAATATTTCAGAAACCGCTTTTTTTATTTTTGAAAGAACAAAAAACCTCCAGTGAAATATAGTTCTGTGGGAGGACGTCAGAGGTGATACTGCCAAACTGTAAGAAAAGCTTAGGTAATCTTTACAACTGTGGTGAGCAGAAAAGCATCTCAACATAAATACACAAACCCTGAGAGAGATGAGCTAAAGCAGGAGGAGATTCCACTCGTCTAAAGTCAGCACAGGGCAGAAGGTGATGAGCCTCAGATTTCTCTAGTTTGGCCTCCTCAAAAATAAACTTTCAGATGTTTAGAGAAATAAAACAGGAAATGCAGAAAGATTCCCTAATTAAATATTAATATGTTTATTATGTATTTTATTACGATTATCTTGTTGTATATTAAATATCATATTTTTGCATTATATATGTTGTATACATGCGTTGTCACATCATTTTAGGCATCCACCCACTCTTCCCACTATGACTGAGAAGAGAGAGAGAGACAGAGACAGAAAGAAAGGGAGAGAGAGAGAGAGAGAGAGTGAGAGAGAGAAAAGAGAGAGAGAGAAAGAGAGAGAGAATGAGAGAGAAAAGAGAGAGAGAGAGAGAGAGAGAGAGAGAGAGAGAGAGAGAGAGAGAGAGACTGAGAGACAGAGAGAAAGGGAGAGAGAGAGAGAGAGAGAGAGAGAGAGAGAGAGAGAGAGAGAGAGAGAGAGAAAGAGAGAGAAAAGAGAGAGAGAGAGAGAGAAAAGAGAGAGAGAAAGAGAGAGAAAAGAGAGAGAGAGAGAGAGAGAGAGAGAGAGAGAGAGAGAGAGAGAGACAGAGAGAAAGGGAGAGAGAGAGAGAGAGAGAGAGAGCGAGAGAGAGAGAGAAAGGGGGAGAGAGAGAGAGAGAGAGAGAGAGCCTGAGAGACAGAGAGAGAGAGAGAGAGAGAGAGAGAGAGAGAGAGAGAGAGAGAGAGAGAGAGAGAGAGAGAGACTGATTAGCACATTTACATGTTTTAATATACTGACTTTTAGCCACTTATCTGTCCCCACCTTTGTTTTATTATTAGCAGCACATTAAGAATTAAATGTAAAATAAAGCATCTTAAAGTAATCTGTATCTAAATTATCTACATATTTATAACTAGTCAAAATATTTATTTCAGACTTCTTTCTGACTAACTGGAATTATCCTGTGACATACAAAAGGACATCACCTCCTAGCATAGGACCCCCCCCCACACACACACACACACCCACACCCCCCTCTCACCATCTGCCCATTTATGAATCTAATTCCCTTCAGAATCAAAGTGGTTGCTGAGATGAGCGTTCAATAGTGAGACCACACAAATAATGAAAGATGTCTTTTGCGCTCTGATATAAACACAATGGTTGTATCTGTGATTTGGGGTGAACGGTTTCATATTTAAAAACATCTGTAATGTCTCAAGACCTTCCTGAATAGCTCTTGTGTAATCCTTCTCTTCAGTCTCTAAGCCTAAAGTCAGAGTGTGTGACTTTATCACTCTTATCCTCATTTACTTAGCTATCACTTCTCTACCATTTGACCCTTTATTTCCTCTTCTGTTTATCCTCATTATCAGCCTACTCTTTCTCTTTCTGCCACTGGTTCAGTGTGGGTTTGTGAAGAGGACTAATGCCCATGATTTACTGTCAAATGCCAGCTGCCAATCCTGCCCCTTCCCCAACCCCCACAACCACAGCCAAACCCCCCCTGCATGTAAATGTGGCACCAAAATATTTTAATTCCAGAACAACTGAAAAAAGACCCGAAACACAGCAATAGGAATGAGAAATCTTGCACTTCATTCACACTTCTAGTAATCATTAAAGGCTTGTTCTACATACAGCAACCCTAAATAGACTGGCATAAATATTCAAGGGGCACAATTTGGAAGGTGGTGGTGATGTTGTGTGTGTGTGTGTGTGTGTGTGTGTGTGTGTGTGTGTGTGTGTGTGTGTGTGTGGGAGAGGGAGAGGGAAAGAGAGAGAGAGAGAGAGGGAGAGGGAGAGGGAGAGGGAGAGAGGATGCACAAGTGGAAAAGGCAGATGCCAAATGATAGGAGGGAAAGAAAGATGGCACAGAAACTAAACAGTCTAAACGGAAAAGCTATAGACATCCTTTCATATCCATCTCTTACTCGCTGTGTTAGTATAATATATATATATTATCTATAGATAAAGATATGTCTAACTATAGTGTTTTAAATGGTCAATCTCATGTCAGAGCTCTTCCGTTCCACTGATTAAGGAATATCCCAAAGGAAGAAACAGAAGGAACAAGAAAGAAGTGAAGGCCTGAATGAACACATGGAGCTAAAGGAGATTCTTATGTTGGACTGAAAGGGTGAATGACAGTTGAATGAAACATACAGCGCACAAAACAGATGCATTACGGTGTCAGTGGTCAAGAAAACGTGGACTACATTAAACATAAAGCAATGACTTTTTTGAAAAGTTTTTGAAGTTAATTTTGATCATTAAATTGTAAAAGGAGAA
>NC_083474.1:133063-135563 GCF_030014155.1 Tachysurus vachellii
CCCATCTCTCTGTCCCATCTCTGTCCCATCTCTCTGTCCCATCTCTGTGTCCCATCTCTCTGTCCCATCTCTGTCCCATCTCTGTGTCCCATCTCTCTGTCCCATCTCTCTGTCCCATTTCTCTATCCCATCTCCCTGTCCCATCTCTCTGTCCCATTTCTCTGTCCCATCTCTCTGTCCCATCTCTGTGTCCCATCTCTCTGTCCCATCTCTCTGTCCCATCTCTCTGTCCCATTTCTCTATCCCATCTCTCTGTCCCATTTCTCTATCCCATCTCCCTGTCCCATCTCTCTGTCCCATTTCTCTGTCCCATCTCTCTGTCCCATCTCTCTGTCCCATCTCTCTGACCCATCTCCCTGTCCCATCTCTCTGTCTCATTTCTCTGACCCATTTCTCTGACCCATCTCTCTGTCCCATCTCTGTGTCCCATCTCTCTGTCACATCTCTCTGACCCATCTCTCTGTCCCATCTCTCTGTCCCATCTCTCTGTCACATCTCTCTGACCCATCTCTCTGTCCCATCTCTCTGTCCCATCTCCCTGTCCCATCTCTCTGTCCCATTTCTCTGACCCATCTCTCTGTCCCATCTCTCTGTCCCATTTCTCTGTCCCATCTCTCTGTCCCATCTCTCTGTCCCATCTCTATCCCATCTCTGTGTCCCATCTCTCTCTCCCATTTCTCTGTCCCATCTCTCTGTCCCATCTCTGTCCCATCTTTCTGTCCCATCTCTCTGTCCCATCTCTCTGTCCCATCTCTCTGTCCCATCTCACTGACCCATCTCTCTGTCCTATCTCTGTCCCATCTCTCTGTCCCATCTCTGTCCCATCTCTCTGTCCCATCTCTCTGTCCTATCTCTGTCCCATCTTTCTGTCCTATCGCTATCCCATCTCTCTGTCCCATCTCTCTGTCCTATCTCTGTCCCATCTCTCTGTCCTATCTCTGTCCCATCTCTCTGTCCCATCTCTATCCCATCTCTCTGTCCCATCTCTCTGTCCCATCTCTCTGACCCATCTTTCTGTCCTATCTCTGTCCCATCTCTCTGTCCCACCTCTCTGTCCCACCTCTCTGTCCTATCTCTCTGTCTCTTCTATCTGTCCTATCTCTGTCCCATCTCTCTGTCACATCTCTCTGTCCTATCTCTGTCCCATCTCTGTCCCATCTCTGTCCCATCTCTCTGTCCCATCTTTCTGTCCTATCTCTGTCCCATCTCTCTGTCCCATATCTGTCCCATCTCTCTGTCCCATCTCTCTGACCCATCTCTCTGTCCCATATCTGTCCCATCTCTCTGACCCATCTCTCTGTCCCATCTATCTGTCCCACCTCTCTGTCCCATATCTGTCCCATCTCTCTGACCCATCTCTCTGTCCCATATCTGTCCCATCTCTCTGTCCCATCTCCCTGACCCATCTCTCTGTCCAATATCTGTCCCATCTCTCTGACCCATCTCTCTGACCCATCTCTCTGTCCCATCTCTCTGTCCAATATCTGTCCCATCTCTCTGACCCATCTCTCTGTCCCATCTTTCTGTCCTATCTCTGTCCCGTCTCTCTGTCCCATCTCTCTGTCCTATCTCTGTCCCATCTCTCTGTCCCATCTCTCTGTCCCATCTCTGTCCCATCTCTCTGTCCCACCTCTGTCCCATCTCTCTGTCCCATCTCTCTGTCCCATTTTTCTGTCCTATCTCTGTCCCATCTCTCTGTCCTATCTCTGTCCCATCTCTCTGTCCCATCTCTCTGTCCCATCTCTCTGTCCCATCTCTCTGTCCTATCTCTGTCCCATCTTTCTGTCCTATCTCTATCCCATCTCTCTGTCCCATCTCTCTGTCCCATCTCTCTGTCCCATCTCTGTCCCATCTCTCTATCCCATCTCTCTGTCCTATCTCTGTCCCACCTCTCTGTCCTATCTCTGTCCCATCTCTCTGTCTCATCTATCTGTCCTATCTCTGTCCCATCTCTCTGTCCCATCTCTCTGTCCCATCTCTCTGTCCTATCTCTGTCCCATCTCTCTGTCTCATCTATCTGTCCTATCTCTGTCCCATCTCTCTGTCCCATCTCTCTGTCCCATCTCTCTGTCCCATCTCTGTCCCATCTCTCTGTCCCATCTCTCTGTCCCATCTCTCTGTCCCATCTCTGTCCCATCTCTCTGTCCCATCTCTCTGACACATCTCTGTCCCATCTCTCTGACCCATCTCTGACCCATCTTGTCTTTTTTTGTGTGTCTTCAAGAGGATTGTCCTCATGCCTCTTCCACCTTTTGGTCCAAGATATAAAGAACACAAAGCAAAAAACAAGAGGGGGAGTGAGGGTTTCCACTGTTAACTGTAATCTCTTCCAGCAGACCCATGTTCAGCCAAATGAAGAAAGAATAGAAGACAAAGAGGGAAAACCATCTTATCCAAATCCAATTGCTGCTGGAAGAAAAGAATGAGTGCACAAAAGGAGGGAGGAGAAGTAGGAGGAGAAGAGCTTGTAATTTGTCTGAGGGATTACATAGAGAGCTGG
>NC_083474.1:148063-210563 GCF_030014155.1 Tachysurus vachellii
GACACACGCACGCACATTGACACCCACACACATGCACACACAAACACACACAGATACACACCCAAAGACACACACACACACACACAAACACAGCTGACTGACCTGAATGAATGTGAGGAGCTGGTTCAGATCAGAAAGAAATTCAAAGACTGAAATAATAATAAAGAAAAGGATGGATGCAGATTGAGGGATATAAATAATCTGAACTGTACACACAGAAAACAATAACACACACAGACCACAGTAACACACACAGAAAACAATAACACACAGACCACAGTAACACACACAGAAAACAATAACACACACAGACCACAGTAACACACACAGAAAACAATAACACACACAGACCACAGTAACACACACAGAAAACAATAACACACACAGACCACAGTAACACACACAGAAAACAATAACACACACAGACCACAGTAACACACACAGAAAACAATAACACACAGACCACAGTAACACACACAGAAAACAATAACACACAGACCACAGTAACACACACAGAAAACAATAACACACACAGACCACAGTAACACACACAGAAAACAATAACACACACAGACCACAGTAACACACACAGAAAACAATAACACACACAGACCACAGTAACACACACAGAAAACAATAACACACACAGACCACAGTAACACACACAGAAAACAATAACACACAGACCACAGTAACACACACAGAAAACAATAACACACACAGACCATAGTAACACACACAGAAAATAGTAACACACACAGACCACAGTAACACACACAGAAAACAGTAACACACACAGACCACAGTAACACACACAGAAAACAATAACACACAGACCACAGTAACACACACAGAAAACAATAACACACACAGAGAAAACAGTAACACACACAGACCACAGTAACACACACAGAAAACAGTAACACACACAGACCACGGTAACACACAGACCACAGTAACACACACAGAAAACAATAACACACACAGACCACAATAACACACACAGACCACAGTAACACACACAGAAAACAATAACACACACAGACCATAGTAACATACACAGACCACAGTAACACACACAGAAAACAATAACACACAGACCACAATAACACACACAGACCACAGTAACACACACAGACCACAGTAACACACACAGAAAACAATAACACACACAGACCACAGTAACACACAGAAAACAATAACACACACAGACCACAGTAACACACCCAGACCACAGTAACACACACAGACCACAGTAACACACACAGAAAACAATAACACACACAGACCACAGTAACACACACAGACCACAATAACACACACAGACCACAATAACACACACAGACCACAGTAACACACACAGATCACAGTAACACACACAGAAAACAATAACACACAGACCACAGTAACACACACAGACCACAATAACACACACAGACCACAGTAACACACACAGAAAACAATAACACACACAGACCACAGTAACACACACAGACCACAATAACACACACAGACCACAGTAACACACACAGACCACAGTAACACACACAGAAAACAATAACACACACAGACCACAGTAACACACACAGACCACAATAACACACACAGACCACAGTAACACACACAGAAAACAATAACACACACAGACCACAGTAACACACACAGACCACAATAACACACACAGACCACAGTAACACACACAGAAAACAGTAACACACACAGACCACAGTAACAGAACTCTGAATAAAATAGAGATTGACAGAAATACAGTGAGAAGATAAGGAGATTCCCCAGATAAATTGTCTTACCCTAATTGTGTTTAACACACACACACACACACACACACACACACACACACAATGCAGACTATTTATCTCACTCCAGTCCAGTCTTATAGTAGATGATGGTGTGAGGGAAGATAATACTAACACAGCCACATATTTATTCTAGTGAAAAATGCACATGTTTATATTCAGCATGTTGTGCAATGTAGGAGGTTCAATGCACAGCCACATAGAAGCACAGAGCAGACGCCATCTTCTGTGGGAGCCAAATGAATGCACCAGAGCTCTATGCAAATTTCACCAAGGCTAACAAGCATGGCTGCATGATTGGAGTGCCATTGAAATTCCTGTCTTGCACAGTCCTCCTCTCTCACTTCCTATCTTAGTCTTCTCATCTTTCCACCTCTTTCTCATGTCCTCATGATCATTGTCTCTATCTATCTATCTATCTATCTATCTATCTATCTATCTATCTACCTATCTATCTATCTATCTATCTATCTATCTATCTATCTATCTATCTATCTATCTATCTATCTCATAATAATGGAAGAGAACACTTGGACCAAATTGCTTCAGAATAAATTGCTCTCTCTCTCTCTCTCTCTCTCTCTCTCTCTCTCTCTCTCTCTCTCTCTCTCTCTCTGGGCACAAGGCAGTGTCTTTCCTCAAACATGCAAGCGATGCTTTGCACCTGCTCTCTCTGTAATACATCCAAACACGGCCATGAATAAACAAGCTCAATCCTGTATTCTGCCACTGTCACCACTACCACAGTCACCTCAGCCCATAAACACACATCAATAAGTAAATGGTTCTGTGTCCCTCAGCACACACACAGTAATATGTGTTAAGTCATACTCAAATCTAGAATAATACACAGAAAAACTCACAGTATGTGTGTTTCACATCTCACAGTTAATGGAAAAACAGGGATGAAATAAATAAATTACTAAGGGAGGGGCAATGGGAAGAGCATGCATCTTTAATGGGCAAACATGCAGCCATCTTCCCTTAGCTCTCTAGAGAACAAGTCACATCAGGATTTTAGAGCTGCTTGTACTCTTTCCCATTGCCTCCATCTATCTGTCCACACTATCACCCAACAGGCTTTTTTTTTTTTTTTTTTTTTTTTTTTTTGCATAATTCAGCAGCTTGAAAACTTTCTTGCTCTTCCCATCATTTTGCTTTTCTGACTTTTGATGTTGCTGTTCTGAGTAATGTGAAAGAGGAAGAGAAGTAACAAAATGGTGACAGGAGCTAAAGGATCATCTGAAGTGTCAGTATGCTCCAATAAAGAGAACACAAATTACTGATACTCACAGAGAACTCTTCATCCTCACCTCTCTGTCTCCTTATTCCCTTTCTCTATCTGCTCTGTGAATGCTGTGCACTGACTCAGGTTCAACAGGCATCATCAGCTCAGTGCTACCAATTGTGTGTGTGTGTGTGTGTGTGTGTGTGTGTGTGTGTGTGTGTGTGTGTGTGTGTGTGTGTGTGTGTGTTCTGTTGCGCTCTTCTCCTGTTGTAGCTGATCCACCTCACGGTTTGATGTGTTGTGATGCTTTTTTTGCTCACCACGGATGTGAAGAGTGATTATTAGAGTTTTTATATCCTTCCTGGCAGCTCAGACCAGTTTGATTATTCTAATCTAATCTGAGATCTCTCATCAAAAATCTGATATTTGATGTGAACATTAACTGAAGCTCTTATCCTATATCTGCAATGGTTTTATACACTGTGCTGCTGCCTTATGATTGGCCAATTAGGTAACTCCATGAATGCACAGGTGTACGGCTGTTCCTAATAAAGTGGACATGTGTGCACTCATTTCTTAGCATTATAAATTGCACTATATTATGATACTATTTAATTTCATTTAATTTAAGCATTTGATTTCTTCCTTTCTGTTCTTTTTTCTTTCCATCATTTATGCTTCATTCTCATTTCACTACCATTCTGTGTTCCTCTCATTTTAAATGTAAACACTATGCACACTATGTACTGGCTATGAAGTCTGTCAACAGAATAAATGTAATTACACCTAATAGTGTCTAGAGAAAAGGAATCTAAACACACTTAAAAAAAAATCATATCTCTAGACACTTTAGACTCCAGCAACTGCTGAGCAGAACCATGGCTCTTTCTAAAGTTCTTGAACATCAGCTGTCTTTCCTTCTTATTGAGAATTACCAGCAGGATGCCAAGCAGTCTGGTTTCAGAGTGCTATAACCCACAGAAACTGCCCATGTGGCTGTTACTGAGAAGCTTCACACCACTAAACCAGCCATTGGTTCTGATTCTTCCTGACTGCACCACATCTGCTGCACTGCTTGACCAGTGACTGCTCCTCCTCTACGTTCCTTCTCTACCTGCACACTTATCAAAGCAATATCCTCAGATAGCAGAACCAGAACCACTGCTATGTTGATGACACTCAACCTCTCCTTCCCTTCCTCAGACTCTTCTTCAGTCGTGTTTCAGCTTTTCAGGATGTCCAGAAGAACCTGCAGACTGAATCATCTGGAACTTTAAGACTTTAAAAATGAAGGAACTGTTCTTTACCTCTGGAGATGTATTCTTATGTTAAAATCTTATCAAAGCTCCCAGAAGAACTCTAAAGTCACACAATTTGTCAATGCATGTAACCTTGGTGTAGTTCTGGACAATCTGGCATCATTAGGAGGATCCAGATCCTCCTGTCCACGCTGCTGTTTATTCTCACAGTGAGTTTGGACCCAAAATGCAGCTGCATGCCTTGTTATCTGAGCAGCCGGGTCTCTGTTTGAAGAACATTAAAGACTCTCCTCTCCACTAAACACTTAACTAAGAACAAATCCCAGGAGAAAACAACTCCTTCCTTTAGAAACTCTAAGAGGGTTTTAGGTTTAGGTTTACTGACTTATTTTCATCACAAATTCCTACTGAGTAAATAGAATTGTACAAGATTCAGCAAGTGGTTGATTGTGTTAATATTAATCATTACAAACAGGGCGAAGCTCCACCGGTGCCACACACACCTCAACTCAAGCAAATCATATTTTCACAACTATCTAAATTTCATGTATCCATGTTTCATTTTACAAACAGATGGATGTTACCCTGGACCCCCCCCCCAACCCCAAACAAACAAACAAATAAATAAACACCAGTTCCTCAAATCAACGGCCCAAGGCTCAGATAGTTTCTGATGCTCCATCCACACAGGGTCATGAGGTGGTGGTGTTCTTGCCTCCTCAGCAAATCCAATTCACACTCTGAGTCAGTATGAATGATTCCAATGACTAACTTGACAGCTGATGGGAAAAGAAAATCACTGAGCGCTCTCATGACTAAGCCCAGTTTGTGTATAGGATGTTTGTCTTCACTGTTCATGAAACAGTAAATGAAATGTATTATTTTATTAAATTAATTTAATACTGCTGATGATATACATTTTTACTGTTGCTATAAGTTTAAGGACTAGTTTAGGAGAGATGAATAAACAGCAGTACAGCCATGACAGTGGTACAAGAAGCTAGAATAGTAATCAAGGTCCTGTTACAGAAAAGTGCAACAGATTGATAAAGAATAAATCTCCTCTATCCAAGAAAATCTTCTTTGATACACAATTACACAAGTACACACAAGTACACACAAGTACACACAAGTACACACAAGGACACACACTCACCTGACATTATGTCTGCCTCAGGTTTACATAAACAGGTCAAGTCAAGAAGCTTTTATTATCATTTACACCATATATATGTGACACAGTACACAGTGACATGAGACAACGTTCATCCAGGACCAGGGAGCTACATAGAACATCACAGACATAAGGACTGAAGTCAGTTAGTCCTAGACACATAAAGTGTATCTGTACAACCTGGTGTACACAGTGTGAGACACAAGACAAGAAGACAGTAAAGGACGAAAGACAAGAAGACAGTGCAGGACAAAAGACAAGAAGACAGTAAAGGACAAAAGACAAGAAGACAGTGCAGGACAAAAGACAAGAAGACAGTAAAGGACAAAAGACAAGAAGACAGTGCAGGACAAAAGACAAGAAGACAGTAAAGGACAAAAGACAAGAAGACGGTAAAGGACAAAAGACAAAAAGACAGTGCAGGACAAAAGACAAGAAGACAGTAAAGGACAAAAGACAAGAAGACAGTAAAGGACAAAAGACAAGAAGACAGTAAAGGACAAAAGACAAGAAGACAATAAAGGACAAAAGACAAGAAGACGATAAAGGACAAAAGACAAGAAGACAGTAAAGGACAAAAGACAAGAAGACAGTAAAGGACAAAAGACAAAAAGACAGTGCAGGACAAAAGACAAGAAGACGGTAAAGGACAAAAGACAAGAAGATGGTAAAGGACAAAAGACAAAAAGACAGTAAAGGACAAAAGACAAGAAGACAGTGCAGGACAAAAGACAAGAAGACAGTGCAAGACAAAAGACAGTGCAGGACAAAAGACAAGAAGACAGAGCAGGACAAAAGACAGTGCAGGACAACACACACACACTTACAGTTGTACGCTTTATGGTCTAAACTGTATAAAAACATACAGAATATGGAATAGAAAGGTCCTAAGAAGACATGCTATCATTATATAATTGTCTCATCATCACTATCACTCCATCAATGATCAGCATAAGTCAAAGATCACAGTGTTGTTTCACAGAGATGGAAGTGTGACCTTCTATTAATCTATTATACAACCAGTTAATCAATTAAGGGGCAATTCACAGCTGTGCACAACACAACAAAGACCGGGAAAAAGAGCAGCAACAATCAATGATGCTATAGGAGTGTAACCACACACACACACACACACATTTACATTTCCAGCATTTAGTAGACACTCTTATTCAGAGCAACTTACATTTTTATCTCATTTTTATACAACTGAGCTATTATGGTTTAAGGGCCTCGCTCAGGGGCCCAGCAGTGGCAGCTTGGTGGACGCAAGAATTGAACTTACAATGATTCGTAGTCCAATGCCGTAACCACTAGGCTACCACATTTCTCTCTCTCTCTCTCTCTCTCTCTCTCTCTCTCTCTCTCTCTCTCTCTCTCTCTCTCACACACACACACACACACACACACACACACACACACACACACACACAATGTACATTAACTCTACATTAACTCTTATTTCACAACCACAGTGAATATCACATAACATATATCTAACAGTAAATCAGTAAATCAATACAACTCTCTCTTTCTCTCTCTCTGTCTCTCTCTCTCTCTCTCACACACACACACACACACACACACACACACACACACACACGTTTATTATCAAATAGGAATAGTAAAGTAAACTACACTTTCAGAAGGAGATATAAATAATATAATCATATGATGATAAAATATCATATGTATAATATCATCTAAGATTGTCATGCACTTCTCACTCGCATCACTGCTCCATGCTCGCTGATGATTAACAATATTAAAGATATTATTTAAATTGTAAGAACATTTTTTATAAAGTTACTTGGGTTCTACATGCTGTAGTAGTGGTGAAGTTGACTGAAATTCACACAATGGACTATAATTTTCAGGTGACCAGAAGAATAAATGTCAAAGCTAAACCATTAAAAATGTAAAAGTCATGTGTGTGGAGTGAGGAAGAGTGAGGAAGAGTGAGGAAGAGTGGGGTAATGTGAATATTTTCCTTTTAAAGATAAAACATACAGCGTAATGAACAGGGCAAACTATCAAAACATCACAACTGTCCAGTGTATGAGTGAAAGCCTGTGCTTGCAGCATTGCATCATGTAGGGTGACTTTGCTTTATTGTACGTTTTATGTTTCTCTGTGTCTCTATATTAAGGAGCTGTGAGATCACTGGAAGTTAATGATAAACCAGCATATTCTTTTACACCAAGGTTGCTAACTTTTTAGACAAAAGCCGGGCTTAATGCACAACCTTAAGATTTTCAAAACATTCACTGTTTTTCAGAATTTGAAGAACTGGAAGTTAATCCAAGCTTTTAGGACTTTGTAGTCTATATTTTGTGTAGCTGTGCTGCTACACAAGCTCAAGCTCGTTGTAGTGAAGGGAAAGGTTACAGGTTACAGACTACAGGTTATCCATGTAAACAGATCTGAGAGGAAAGTTGATTTTCATAAAGGGTATAAAATGTCCCCTGTCCAGATTAGAATGATTGTCCTGGCGAGTGTCCGCAGATGATGGTCTGGTGCCTGGGATACACGTGCAACTGATCTGGATCATCTGGAAGCTGAGATGAAAAGACTAATCAAGTGGAGGTTGGGGAGAATCAAGCGGTAGGAACGTTGGACAGCCAGTACAGTGTCGTTTACATTGTGTGTGGGACCTACTACATTAGTATGGGTCTTGGTCAATGCCATGTGCAATCCGGTCTTGGTCTGAGCACAGAGAGAGTCATGTCTGTCTGTGTGTCTGTGTGTCTGTGTGTCTGTGTGTCTGTCTGTGTGTCTGTCTGTGTGTCTGTGTGTCTGTCTGTGTGTCTGTCTGTGTGTCTGTCTGTGTGTCTGTCTGTCTGTCTGTCTGTCTGTGTGTCTGTCTGTCTGTGTCTGTCTGTCTGTGTGTCTGTCTGTCTGTGTGTCTGCCTGTGTGTCTGTCTGTCTGTCTGTCTGTGTGTCTGTCTGTGTGTCTGTCTGTCTGTGTGTCTGCCTGTGTGTCTGTCTGTCTGTCTGTCTGTCTGTGTGTCTGTCTGTCTGTGTGTCTGCCTGTGTGTCTGTCTGTCTGGTCTGTGTGTCTGTCTGTCTCTCTGTCTGTGTGTCTGTCTGTCTGTCTGTCTCTCTGTCTGTGTGTCTCTCTGTCTCTCTGTCTGTGTGTCTGTCTGTCTCTCTGTCTGTGTGTCTTTCTGTCTGTCTGTGTGTCTGTCTGTCTGTCTCTCTGTCTGTGTTTCCAAGTTAAAACCATTTAAAGTATAAGTCATGCCCCACCCAGGCTGTGTCTAATTTCCACTAAAGAAAAAATATCAAGTCCAAGTTAGGAGAGTTGTCCTGTTTGTTAATCTAGAGGTGACATCCCTGTTATTTAAAAGGATGTTCTTCTGTTGGTGTCATCTTATGTGGATCTTTAACACGCATGCTGCTGCTGAGAATGAAGATGCTGGGATTGAAATAAACACCACTGAGTTCCTTGCCCTGGTTCTCTCCAGGAATAGAGCCGAATGTTGAATTCAGGTGAAGTCTTGCCTCTGTTTATGTGCCCTGACATTTTACTCAGGACTCATAGACAGCCATCTTTCTGTGCCTGTGGTCACTAGCTGTAGGTTGTGATCAAAACAGAAAGAGACTTTTGGGTTTACTTCCCATGATACGTTGATGAAACTGGCAATCTGGGACAGTCTCGAAGTAGTGCTGTGGCTCCTCTGAATGGAGAGGAGATGTCCCACTGGTCTGCTCAGTCTGCCCCAGTAACAGTCTGTAATTTAAGATCTAAACCAGGAACGAACTTTTCCAGTTGATGAATATGGGATATATTGCAAATTTTTTTGTTTTTGTTTAAACAGGACAAATGAACCAATATTAGAATAAAAACAAATTATGTTACCATTAGATTTGACATTATTAATAGTTTAAATGTTAATTATTGTGTTAATTAATATTAGTAATTAGCTGTAAATGGCAATTATTCACTCCGTCCAAATTACAACTTATTTGTACTAAAAGCTTCTTCTTTCTTGTAGTGACGTTAAACACACCGACATGCTCTGTTTCTCTTAAAGCTTCCACTCTGAAGAGTTTATTTTAGAAACTATTGAACTATTGACTTAGTCAGATATAAACCATCATTATTCCTCGTAGATTTTCCTTCTTGTATAATATATATTACATATATAATATTACATAATATTTTAATTATATATATATATATATATATATATATATATATATATATATATATATATATATATATATAATATGATAATATAATAAAATATCCCTTCTTTTAATAATTCATTAATACCTATGATTGATTAATAAACTTTAATTAGGCATAATACATTTTTAATTATTGCTTTGTGACAGAATTCCTTTATGTTTTATAAAGATCTAACACAAAGACTGTATGTGTTGTACAAAAGGGATAAATAGCTTAATAGAATAAATTAATATTTATTTTAACTTTAACAAAAAAAGTCTTAAAAGTGAATGTACATTAATTAACTATTCACTAATGTTAAATAATACATTAACATATAAACCTTTAATAAATGCCAATATGTGACCCGATAACGTTTATTTACAAAGTGATTCATTCTAATATTTCTTTAGCTAAATACAATTTATAAATAATCTTTAGAAACATCAGTAAGTTGATGAGCAGCTTAAGTGATAAGTTAGTTATTAGTTATTATTATTACTACCAACAGTTTAGGAATATTTACTGTTGTGCAAAGTCATTTTTATTTATCTACTCTTATTGTAACATGTAAATAACGTGTTGTCTCGGCTACATGAACAAAATTCCTAATTTACACACACACACACACACACACACATGAGTACAACTATCCTGCTTTGCCAGTACAATGCATCTATGTTTCATACATTTCATGACACTATGTACATCTCTCGCTCCTCTGTACAAAATGGGAAACATAAAAATTTTTTTAAAAAGCCAAACAAATTAAAGGTTGATTACAAGAGCTCCCTAAAACTCTAAATAGGTTTGCATGGATTCCTAGTTAGTCTAAAATCAGAACATGACGTCTGAGCTTTATTTAATAAAGAATAAACGAATAGACTTATTTAAAGAAATATTTAAATAAATGTCAATGTAAAATATTGCTGTTTAAAATCTCCTTGGTTGTTGACTGTCCCACATCTACACACTACACCATGATGATGCTCTAACATGGACTTGCTGAGATACACAAAATCTTTTACCTCCGTGTGATCATTCTTCAACAGACCTGCTATTAACATGTTCCACCATGTTATCACCACGTATCCAACAGCCAATTGCAATAAAAAGGATTCTCTTGTATTATAAATGTGACATAACATTGGGTAAGAGAGTCTGGGGCTGCAGTCCTACCTGGAACAATGGCAACGGTGTCCTTTTCCCAGGAGACCACACTGACATACTCCTGCACAGCTGAAGGAATGAGGCACTTGAAGACAGCCACGTTGCCACGCATGGACCGTTGATCAGCCACGCGAACCGTGTATGGCTCCCTGAACACTGTCCGACAAAACAAGGAGCAGGTTTAACGATCATGTAGCATCACATACATACATACACTCTTACATTATATATACACACTCTTATAACTTTAAAAGAAGGAGGCCTTGCCTTTAAGACCAAGAATTAAAGTTTAATTTCAAAATATTTGTTTATTAGATGTATGATTATGATGTAGGACATTCATGGTTCAGGTATTCAGTAATAAATACCTAATGAATGAATGACAAAAAAGAGTCAAATTAAAAATCACACACATGATGTCGTCAGTTAAACAGTGTTCCTGCAGCTCTCACAAGCCATAGTCTGTGGAAATGTCCAACATTTATCAATTGCCTCACAAGCAGAACCAGATCAGTTGGAATGAAGGAAGATATTTAAAAGAATCAATGTTTACAAGCAAGGAAATTTGCTGTAAGTAAAAGGAAACTGGGGAACAGAAGTGGATTAGAAGAGATGCCAAATTTTGTTTTCATTTCTGACTTTCAATTTGTTGTCTTTTCCTCATGAACCTCTGTTTACCTGAGGATTGTGATTGCTCCCTTGTTTCTTTGTGGGAGGCAGTGCAAGGGCGTTTTCATTCCCCTCTGCACAGCTCTTTTTTTCAACATCTCATAGCAAACTAAATGGTTCTGGGTTCGTTTTGACAGAGGCGTTGTTTCCTTTTAATCCCTAAAAATCCCAGACTAGTCAGATTACTCACACTCATAACTGAACACAGTTTATTTACTACAGTTCTTCCTCACTAAAGTTGCTGAAGAATTAATAGCAGGTAACAGATAATATGTTACGAGACAAATGATAAGCTGGAACTTTAAGGGGTTAGAGAGGCAGGAACAAGTTCTAAGAATTGGCACAACCCCCAACACAAACCTGGACATAATTAACGCCTTGCCTGCAGGCAGGGTTTCTTGGTCATTAATAATAGTTTGTGCCAGGCGACACTGTCCCCCACAGAGACTCAAACCAGTTTTCTTGTGATCATCGAGGCTGGAATATTAGACTTTATACTCTAGCCGTATATAAGCACGCACAAATTGTAGCCTAGCTAATTTGTATATATCTTAGATTTGCTTCGGCTGCTGGTAACTAAACAGCTTTTTACTGATGCAAAGGGCATTTGAATCAATAGAACCAATCAATAGGGGTTTCTTGCTCTCTGGCCTCTGTATTATAATATTATTTATTAACTTCTTGATTGACTGCTTGTCTTGGAATACACACATCAACATATTTCCAAAGATAAGCGTTAAAGTGACTATTGTCGTATCTAATTAGGAAGTTTCTATAGTTTCATTAACTCTGAGAACTCAGAAAATTTTTGATTTCATTTGTAAATGTGCAGTTACATATAGTTTATCAGCCTAACAGGCCTGAATCACTCAATGTGCTCCATCATTAGAACATTATTGATGTTTGACTCGCTCATGTGTTACTTAGAAACAGACTAAAACCCAGTTTGGTGCACGTTCTGCCTCCATGGGCACTAGGAGAACAGAGGGATCACTGTTCTTTAAATAAGTGAGAAAAACACCATGTTTATGTATTCAAGTGATTTACAAAAAGAACACAGAAAAAAATCATGCAGAATAAAGAAGTTGAGTGAAAGCACAGGAACATTACACAATTAAATGTTAAATATTTTTGATCTAATATATTTCTCAAATCTACACAGCCATCTTGTGGCTAATAAAGCCTTAAATGCTCTTCAGAAATAATATAAACATCAAAATGCTGAAACTGAAAAAAATGCTTTTTTCTTTTTTCTAATTCCAGACTGTGGATATAAAAAGTCTACACACCCTTTAAATGACATTTTCTTAATGTAAAAATGACATAAATCAGATCCTTTTCACTGTTTATGAGAAATAGCAACTAACAAAGTTCAAATGAAAAACATCAAGTGACCAGTTTACACAAGTGTGTGGACTATTTTATAATGTGGCATGTGGCAGCTAAAGCCCGGGACCACAAAGAGCTTATAGAGCTGCACAGGATCTCACTGTTGAAATGTATTGTTCAGGACCATGGGCCATGGGAGGAGGTGGCTATATAGAAGCATCTAGCATATGTGGGCAAACAAGCAACGAATAAACTCAGAAATATATAAATGAATACATTTGAAGCCCACTCACAATTTTCAAAAATATATGTGCAAAATATGTTTTTGTCTGATGAGACCAAGGTAGAATATTTGGGCCTAATTCTAGACACTGGACACTAAAACAACGCAATTTCTCAGATACTGGTCACTGTTTCCAATGTGAAGCACAGTGGTATGGGGCAGAGGGAATCAAGGATATACAGCTAAATATTGGAAAGGTTAAACCTTCAAGCATGACAATGACTCAAGCACAAATCATAATGTTTTGGAATGGCCTAGTCAGAGCCCAGACCTAAATCCTATTAAAGATCTGTGGAATTACATGTAGAGGATTGTGCCCAGGAGATCCACTCACTGTGTCATAGATCTGAAATGGAACAAAATTGCCAAATCAAGTTAGTAAACTCTGACGTGACATTGAAAGGGACAAATAGTGGCATCTAGACAACTGAGTCAGAGCTTCTCCAAAACAGCAGGTGTTTCCAGTGTGCAGTGGTTAGAACCTTCCAAAAGTGGTCCAGGAAGGACAGCAGGTGAAGCAGTGACAGGATCATGGAGCTCAAGGCTCATTGGTGTAAGGAGATGTGATGTGACCCAGGAGTCTAGTCATGTATTTGTTGTTTGTTCTGTTTGGAGGATAAGTAATTATTAACAGCTGAAACTGCTGTGTTTGTATTTTTAGATTTTCACACATTGCACTATTTACTAGAGAAGAATTGTTGTCAGTGATGTAAGTAGCATTTATCTTAATATATCTTAACAGACCTCTTTTCAGTAAAAGATTAGATGCTGGCTGTCAGATTTTCCAAAACCCAAGTCTCCAAAACAACTAATGTGGTTTGGCTATTTTATTATTATTAGTAGTACTATTATGTTTAGTAAAGCTATAGTACTCTTAATGTGTCAGTTAGCTTAACGGTGTCTAGGGTGAAATATTAATAATAAGAATAAAAAAACAACAGTTTGCTACTTGGTACATCAATGACATTAGGTTATGTAATATGTGATAAACAGAGAAAGAGAGAAGGAGCCCACAGTTTTACACACACACACACACACACACACACACACACACATATATTTATATATATATATACTTACACACACATACACACACACATATGTTAAGCTCCCCACACAGGTGTCCCGACACATGATCAGCATGTAGAGGAGTGGGTGAGAAAACAAAGGAGGAAGAGAATGCGGGAGTATAAAAGACAGCCAGAGAGTGTGAGAGATGGAGGGATGAGAGGGAGGGGGATGGTGCCACACCATGAGCTGTCAACTGTCATCATTCTCCAGTGCCACCTGAGACACTGGGCGCCACACCCTGCCCCTCCCCTCTCTAGTACCCTTGGCAACAATCAAGTGATGGAGCTGATTGGCTGTTTGCTAGACTCATGAATTCTCCTAATGTGGACTGCTGGCTCTAGGAGGGTTCATTGCATTTCAGCAGTTAATTATCAGTGTCATTATTCTTTTGAGAACAAAGTGACCATCATCTTTCCAGTGGTTTTTAGGTAATTCATTCTGTGTTATGTGACTAAATACTACACTAGAAAATGTAGAAAATACAGAAAAAGTTATAATTTGACAAGTACATTACATATAATCTGCAGTAGGTACACCAAGTCGCTGATAAACGATAGAAACTCTGAGCATTGAGGACAGATGGAGGCTGGGAGACAGGAGGGACAATGGCACAGTATTAGCACAAGCTGGCACAAGTGTGTGTGTGTTCATGTGTGTGTATGTGTGTGTGTTTGTGGACATCCCTTGCTGTCACTGGGCGGTCAAAACTCCCACTCACAAGAAGTGACCTTGGCACGGAATAGGAGGTATACTCAGCCAACTGTCTGTGGCACTGCGTGGTCGTCTGCTCGCTTTTTAAAGGAGCCAGGTCAACAGGCGGCCACTGGGATACCCATGTGGAACTTACATTCTTATGTAGGTTAGCAATATGGCCTTTGCTGTTACTGCAGATGTTAAGTGTAAGCTCATGATCTATCCTGAACATCTGATGTCACATCCTTTGCATTTTTCATTGTTACAATATGACCCTATAATGCATTAATGCTGAACTAATGCTGAGATTTAAATCTCACTTCACACTACCAAGTTATAATAGTAACATTAAAATAGATCAAATCAATAAATGACATTAAGGTTAACGTTACTGTAATGAAAGAACATTTAATCAGATATCATAGGTAAAGGCTTCTCACCTGCTTTGACACGGATGCTAGGGCTGCGAATCTTGCCAGCCTGATTCTCTGCAGTGCAGAAGTAGTCATTGTCATGGATGAAGCTGTTGAAGGCAGATGGAGAGAAGGGGTAGAGCTGCAGCGTGCCATTGGCATGGACATGGCGGATGTGGGGCACGTCGTAGATGTCGTCGCCGGTAGCCAGGTACCAGCGGAGGACTGCATGGGGGGCGCCACCTGCTGGGCAGGGCAGGGACACCCCCACTGAGCTAGAGAAGGTCACTCTCTGCAGGGAGGCGTTCACAAAGTACAGCCGTGTCGAGACCACATCCTCACTGTTCACTGATGGAAAGGCAGAGAAGAGAAAACCAGTTACTTATACAACCTTTATTAGATTCTGGACTTGAGCATGATGAAGTGACTACTGTTTTGACCAGAATCAATGTTTTATTAAATAACTAAACACAATTTTAAACACCACTCTACAAATCTTTGAAAAATAATCCTACGTTGTCAATTTTTTTAGAAAGACAATTATTACACTTTTAATATATAAAAGAAAAAGCTGTTAAGAAGCTTAAATGAAGATTCTGCTGCATCACCAAGAGCCTCCTCGATTAGAGCTGTATACTGTCAGTGAGGATAATACTGTACTGTAAGGACCTTGTCTTACAGAAACATGACACTGGTTGGGTTACTAAGGAACCCCCAGCATGCTCAGCTGATAGACTTTAATAAGAAACCCAACGTTCATTGTTCTATTCAATCTATCACTGATATCTATCTATGCTACATCATCAATTTCTTCTATTCTTTCAACCTTTTCATCTGTTAAGAATTCTGTCCCACTGCTACCCACTGACTTTATAACGCTCTTCCCTTCGGTCCGACCAGCACAATCCCAATTTAGATGCGAAGTACTACTGAGAACTGAACACTACTTATATTTCTCTAATCATAGCTGGCTTCTTGTATTAGTGTTCAGTTTAATTATTTAAATATTTATAACTGAAGAAACTATTCCAGTATACAGTTATTGTGAAGTATAAAAGTTGTACTCCTTATTTGTGTGTGTACACAAAGCAGCTCCATGAACACATGGTGTGTTAAGGTTGGAGTGAAGAACTAAAGCGTCCTACACAGAGCCCTGACTCTGACTCAACACCACTGAACACTGACTGAACCCCAGACCTCCTCACCAACATCAGTGTCTGATCTCACTAATGCTCTTGTAGCTGAAGGAACACAAATCCCCACAGACACAATCCAACATCTAGTGGAAAGCCTTCAGAGAAGCGTGAAGCTCATTAGAAGCTCATTAGAACAGCAGAGGTGGATTCAAATTTTGATGCAATGTTCAACAAGCATGTATGTGCAAGCATGGGTTGATTAAATAATAAATGTTACATACATACATCTATACACTTTATCAGGAACAACTTTACACATGCACATGCAGTTATATAATCAACCAATCATATGGCAGCAGCACAATTATGCTGATCTGATACAAGTCAAGAGCTTTAGTTAATGTTTCTGTTATTAACAAGGTTTTTCCAACCACAGAGCTCAATGTCTTTTATTTTTTGCACCATTCTGTGTAAACCCTAGAGATTGTTGTGTAAAAATCCCATTAGGAGATCAGCAGTTTTTGCAATACTCAAACCATCCCAGCTGACACCAACAACCATGCCAAGATTCACTGGATGAACTGAACTGTAACTGATCTGTATCTGTAAGATTTTATACATTGTGCTGCTGCCACATGATTGGCTGATGAGATTACTAAAAGAATAAACAGGTGTTCCTAATAAAGTGGATGGTCAATGTACATACATTCATACATACATACTATTATTATAAAGAAACACCACAAAGATCTCAAAACTAAGCAGCTCTTTAGACGTCCAGCCGTAGCCCAAATTACAATATACATATCTCACTGGAAAGTATTAAAGAATCAGTAATCTGATGAAAGCTGTTCTGAACACTTCATTTTGATAGGAGGATAAATAGGTCAATTGCACCTCTACTGAAATATGTACTTTCTACACAACCATGCAGTGAGCATTGTAAAATATGCAGTGATATTCATTTCAGCACAGCAATCAATGTGGCTCTGAAATGTCCACATCTGTGTCTGTTAGTAGTTTTTTGTCTTTCTAAGTTGTCTTTTTGTGCTGATAGAATTTATTAGCTTAGATCAAAGTGAATTTTTGATAAAGTACATTTTCATGTAATTGGACTAAGTGAATGTTCTCCACTATATTTATGTTAACAATGCCTGGATAATTTCCATTCTTCTGATTCACTTTGTGTTCAGATCTACACTGGTGTAATGTTATCATGCAATTAAAGTCAATACAGATAACTAAACCCTTCACTGGCTGTCAATACAGACATACAGACACTGATATATCTAATACAGCATGACTGAATGTGCATAAAGGCAACAAGCTTATACATCAGGGTGACCTATAAAAATATGCATGTATGCAGTATGGATAAAACATTATAAAATCATTAAGTCTGAGATTAAAGTTGTTATGGAGGTTTGAAATTTCTCTCTCTCTCTCTCTCTCTCTCTCTCTCTCTCTCTCTCTCTCTCTCTCTCTCTCTCTCTCTCTCTCTCTGTCTCTCTCTCTCTCTCTCTCTGTCTCTCTCTCTCTCTCTCTCTCTCTCTCTCTCTCTCTCTCTCTCTGTCTCTCTCTCTCTCTCTCTCTCAATCTCTGTCTTCCATAGAACATGAAAGGATGTGTTATGTGATTAGAATTTGTATGCTAGATGCAGAGTTAAAACCATATAATCTCTTTCACATTTAACACAAGGCAGAAGCTTCCCAGGATGATAATCGCAGAATGGCGGAGGGTTTTTCCTTTGGGTTTGTCCCCAGACGGACGGTGGATTAAAGAGGGTGATCTATGGATCAAACTAGGACAGGCAAATGTGATATATTTTTATTTTTTTTTGAAGACTTACACTAAAGAAGGCTCAAGGTCAAAAGACAAGGTCATTAGACTGATTCTAGACTGAAATTGACAATCAAGTGCTTTGGATAGGTTTTTGATGGTTTTTGGATAGGTTTTGATAACGATGGAGATGCACTAACAAAGTGTTTAGAAAAATGTAAACAGAGGTTTACGGTTAACTATAAGTGCACACCACAAAAACTCTAAACGTACACACTCATTGACATGTAGGGGGATTAAAAATAAATATATAAAATATCCATCTGTTGTCAGGTTTTTTGGGAGGAAAGCAGATAACCAGGAGGAAACTCAACATGAGAACTGCTGCACAGACAGTAATCTGAGTCAGGATCAAACCAGGACCCTGGAGGTGTAAGACAACAACCCAACCCACTGCACCACTGTGCCACCTGCTTATTATATTTTCTCTGTCAGTATGAAATATCTACAATAATGTTTTGTAAAGAAAGTCTAAAGTCTAAATTATAATCTATAATCTAAAAAACAAACGCTCCACTATCAGGGATTTAGAACCCAGAATGTTGTGATCCACAGAGGTATTGCTTCACTTCATTCTGCAGTGAAATTACTTTCATTTTGTTTCTCATTTTTGGCCTCCAAATGGACACATTCATGTACAAATATCATGGCAGACTGTTATGCAATCACTGGTGTCCAACACCCTCACGGACTTGCAAATATACAAATGCAGAAGAAACTATGCTTCAGAGAATGTGGAACATATTTTACAGCTTACCTTAATGATTTCTTTCTCTGTCCTTAAACAGCTGTTTTTAAAATAGAGCAGTCCATGTGTTGAAAGTTAAGTGATATTTATATGATATTTCTATTTCTATGAACTGCATCAAATTCAACAGCAACTCAATGAGAGGCTCAATCAACATGTTTCAGTACCACAGACAGCTCCAGTCACTGCACATCCATTCCTCTGTACAGCCGTAAATATTAATGGGGAAATAAAGTTCCATGAAAAGTTTAAAATAGAATTATATATTTCCATGTTTATAAAATACATCCTGTTGGAGATGGACAAGAAAGCAGGTCATCTGGTTCACCCCCTGGCCTCCTCCACCCATTCCAGATTATACACTACCACATTATCCCCTATAATAAAGATTGAAATATCTGTAATCTCACATCTCACTGGGTGGGTGGGGGGGGGGAAGAGATGGGTGTGTGTGTGTGTGTGTGTGTGTGTAAGGGTCTCATTGTAGGGAGTAAACGTGTTCACTCATCTTTGTGTTTTGGTTTCAACCCTTGGTGATCGAGATGTTACAGATTTGTAGATATTCTCACTCAAATCTCTCTCTCCCTCACTCACACACACACACACACACACACACACACACACACATACACACACACAAACACACACACACACACACACACACTCACACACACTTTCTCTCTCACACACACACACTCACACACTCACACACACACACACTCACACACTTACACACACACACTCACACACACATATACACACACACACAAACACACACACACACACACTCACACACTTACACACACACACACACTCACACATACACACCCACTTAAACACACACACTCTCACACAAACACACACACTTACACACACACACACTATTGATTTTAAAGTGCTCTGAACCACTTGAATTGTAAAGTTATGTAAGTGTATAACATTTAGTTAAGTTGTAAATAAAGTTCTAGTCCTTTACATAGACAGAGGTAAATAATGTATATTTTTACCTCTAATATATTTTTCAGCACAGACTGCCTTCCTATATCAAAGAGAAACAAGCCTGAAGCTCTTTCAGCTTCCTTGCCATCGAACAGCTCTGTCATTGCTCCTTTAACATCCTAAAGTTGTGACAAAATACTAAGATTCCACATACTAGCACTCACACTTTGGGGTTTCATAATAATCCTCCAGTGATTTATATAATCTTATACCATATCTGTATGTTTCAACATTAATTCAGGAATTATTTAACACTGCTTTTAAATGCAGATACAGCATACAGTGAGGCATTGAGCCTCATGTCATTTCTAGGTGGTAGAGAATAAAAGAGGCAGTGAATATCCCAGACTGCACTCCTTTTGTTACAGTTGACTGTCATCCATGGACTAACGTAGCCTTGCAGCTCCCCGCCATTTTGCCTGCCATATGCACAAATGCCAAACGAGGAGAGAGGCAGGGGAAGCCAAGCCCCTTCGTTAATGATGTCTGTTTTCTTCCTTCCTTTCTCACCCTCATAGTAACAATAAATAAGAGTGCAGAAGACTCTGCATCTATCCAAAAAATAAAAAAGGTTTAAGATTTCTTTTCACTCTTACTATTGCATTCTTTCTTTCTTGCTTGCATTCTTTCTGTCTGTGACTTTTTTATGTATCTCTGTTTTTTCCTCAGCTTATGTATATTTATTCTATTTTAGCCCAGATGTAGTCATTTGGAGAAAGATGTGGTGTATCAGTCATATTACTCTGTGGTGGCCATTTTGAATCCCTTGTGCTTTTGACAAATCCTTCGTTTCAATCAACTGTTTTCACAAAACTGGCTTCAAAACACCTTTTAAATATTGTTCAAGTGGAAAAATCAGTCCTGGTATGCAAGTACATTTACATTCTTAACATTTTAATTCATATATCAGGAAATCATTAAAAATCATATGTTGCCCTGGCACAACTCTTATAAAATCCAAGGATGCCATTTTGTACCACTCTTTTTTGTGTACTCTACACAGTGTTATGTACTAGTGTCAAGAATCACAAACATGATCCTCTTTTCATTTCTACACATCACACTGAGATTTAGATGACTGTCTTTCCACATGAATGGCAGGATGTATTTTATAATATCCACAAAAAAAGTGGATTTAGTGGATTTAGTAAGAGCAGCCTCTTATTTTATACTATCTGCCAGATCTAGAGTTTGTGTTGCTTTTTTGGTAGTTCATCCACTTTTAAATCCCACATGGTTTTAATGGTATTGAGGTTGTGCCATTTTGCAGGTTAATCAAAGTGTTGCACACATCAAGAAACACAAAGAAATTGTGTTTTGTATCCTACAGCAATCCTGAAAAATAAGTGTTTAATTCCATGTTCAACCCGAGACCTAAGGCACAAAGGTGAACTCAGGATGTGACCACCAGCCGACTGTCCTTCTTATATTATACTATTTTTTACACCCCAATTCATATTGTACAGATGCACATGTTCTACTGATGGACAACATGTTCTACAACAAGCCGCTGCTATTGGTGGAGAAGTTTTTTACAGCTAACCCAACTCTGCTACACACTATTCATCCATTTCACAACAACTCAAGGCACGAGGTGATTATATACTGATTATATATTATAAACCGTACTGCAGATGCATGCAGACTGAACGCACGTTTCATGTTATATAGCTGTTCAAATTAAATTAACTCAAATTTATTTGTATAGCGCATTTAACAATAGACAGTGTCTCAAAAAAGCTTTACAGAACATAAACATAAAACAAAAAGTTAATACAAAGAATAATATAATACAAAAACTCAAGACTAATATTAGACTGATATTTAAATATGTTTGTCTTTATCCCCACTGAACAAGTCTGAGGTGACTGTGGTGAGGAAAAACTCCCTTAGAAACCTTGAGAGAAGCCAGACTCAAAAAGGAACCTCATCCTCATTTGGGAGGTGTGACAAATGTGTATTGATGAGGAGGTTGTTGTCCTCAAAAGTTAGATAAAATAAAACTTTCACACAGTTTAGCTAAAGATAACAATGAAAAATATGTATTTGTTTAAACTGAAAGCCAATGAAAGAATAGTTTTTAAATAAGCTGTACTAAACTTTTAAGTAAAGTTCACATGCATATATATATATATATATATATGTGTGTGTGTGTGTGTGTGTGTGTGTGTGTGTGTGTGTGTGTAAGTGTGTGTGTGTGTATGTTTGTCTGTGTGTTTGTGTGTGTGTGTTTGTGTGTGTGTGTGTGTGTGTGTGTGTGAGTGAGTATGTGTGTGTGTGTGTGTGTGTGTGTTTAAGATAAAGAAACAAGTATATTACAGATGGTGAACCACTATGCATAATGCAGCTCTCTCAGTCTCTCATCTACATTTGCTTAGATATGCACAAACACACACACACACACACACACACACACACACACACACACACACACACACAGATGCACACACACTTTCACACCCTGCCCCCAAAGACTTCACCAGATTACAAATTTTGCTCCTCTCGCTCATGCTCGCACACATTTGCAGTCATAGTAATGAATAAAGAATACAGCACCACACCCTGCACAACATAATTAAATCCACAACTGGCCACGTTGACCATGCTACAGTTATACAGAAAACAAGGGGGTGTCTTGATGTGTCCGTACAGTTCTTCTTCTTTCTAGTTGTTCATTAGAAAAGAACTAACACTAATCTAACTATCACTAATATCCTCTCACATAACTTTTATTTAACTGGACTCCATTCTACACTCACAAAAAGAATTATGCATGGCACTGTGCACATAATAAAAGCAGTTTTTTTAAATGTATTATATAATGTGGACTAGTAAGAATAGGTTTATAGTTTCTCTCTGTTTCCGGCAGGACATATAAGGATAAGAATATATAATCTGGCAGGAACAACTTCCTTCCTACAAAATTTTGTAGTCCAAAAAATGTGCATCATGTGACTACGCTTGAACGCTTGTGCCTTGATGTTCCTCTTGCGTGCATTATAAAATAAATGCATGTATATTTGGATTGGAGGTGTTTTCCTTTTCTGCTTAGGAATTAAACAGCTGTTTTAATTCAACGTTGAACGCTCAGTTAAACTAAACCGAATTATTATTTCATGATTAATAGACTCAAGACTTTGCATATTATTAGAAAAATAAAAATAAAAAAATAAACACATCAGTGTTTCCCTTATACATTTTGCATACGAGTGTATTGTTGCGCTCAGGCCCATGCGCGTGATACTCAGCTGGCCTGAGAAGTGGCCAGAGGCGCGTGCGAGTGCGCTCCTCATCGCCAAAGGACACACACACACACACACACACACACACACACACACACACACACACACACACACACACACACACACACACACACACACTCAACATTGCAATGAAAGACAAAACAGTAGGAACAGAAAACGCAAGTATCAGGGCACTGTTGAGCTATTTTTAACCGGGGCGTCTAACTGGTCGAGGTCATCCGCAATTACGGGTAAGTTTCAGTTTCACACCGAGCTGCAGGATGCTTTCGTGTAGGACCAAATGCACAAAGTTTTAACTCTTCCACTGTTATTTTTATTACATTTCGTTTATATTTTCTTAATCTGCGGTTGCTAGGGAAAAAAAGTGTTTACGATGATGAAACTAGTGAATGCAAAATGCAGCGTGCTGTAAAGCAGTAAACAGCAGACACCAGAAAAGGGAAGGAAAATTGTGATGAATTGTGGCTGTAATAATAATAATATTAATAATAATAATAATAATAATAATAATAATAATAATAATAATAATAATATACAATGTGTGAATAAACAGTACAGTGTGAAGTTTGATTCCGTTTGGTTGCAATTTTTATCTGACTTTGCACCAAGTATATCGTGAAAGATGGCGCTTTCAGAGAAATAAATGGAGTCCTTATTGGCCAATGACCTGATTTACTTTTGGAGTGGGGGATGCTGGAGAGCTTGGTACTAATTGCTCAGCTGGGAAGAGCAGGGGATTTAAAGAGCAAGAAAAGAGTTAGCAGTGTAGCATATTTCAACAAGGGGTCGAGCTGATGGATGGCAGGGTGACAGGTGAACACTGATGGATGGAAGAGATTTTATCATTTTAAATACAATAAATACAATAAATACAATCACGTAGTTGGACATAAAGATTGCGCTATTTAATGAATTATTTGTGTTATTAATATTATTATTATTGTAGAGATTAATTATTATAGTGCAATGCTCATTATTATTATTATTATTATTATTATTATTATTATTATTATTATTATTGTTGTTGTTGCTGTTGTTGTTGTTGTTATTAATTTAAGGTGTAATGTATTGTATTTAGTCTGTTATTGCATTTTAATTTAATTCATTGATCAGATTGGATAAAATCGTAGCCGCCACACAAATGTGACGACATAGTGACAGCTGATCATTAAAATAAATACTGACACATACACACACACACACACACACACACACACACACACACACACACAGCCTCTGAAATAAGGTAAAACGTTAAAGCGTCCATTCACTGAGTGATTATGCTCGTGATTTTTTGTTAAATTAAGTTTAGGAAAATTTATGTCATGTGAATTATGAAGACGCTAAATTTGAATTGAATAAATTATGATCTGCAGTGTGCACTAAGATTGCTGACAGATTGGAGGCCTGTCGCATTGACATGAACACACCACAGCTTGGCAACAAGGAGGATTCGTGCTAAAATTATCCTAATACGCTGAATATCCTGTACTGCACAGGCGCTGTATTTTATAATTATACATGCAATTATACTTTTTTATTATTATTCATATTATTAATAATATTATTAGTAATATTATTATTACAGTTTTCACCTAGATGAAAATGGAATGAAACAATGGAAATTTCCATATGCAAGGCTGCAGCACCCCGAGGTGCGTTTATGTGCGCGTGCCGCTCGGTTTCCGTGCCGTCTGTCCCCGGTGCAGCAGATCAGCGGACTGAGATTGTCTCCCGCCCTCACCGTGAGGTTCAGGTGTTCATTTCTCACCCCGCGAGGAGCCTACACACACTGATGTTGTTTAGAAAACATGTTATTAAAAAAAAAAAAAAGAAAAGAAAAGAAAAGAAAGAAAGAAAAAAAAACGAGCTTAAGGTTTTAACAAAATCTCGCAGTTTGAAATATCAGATTAAAAAAGCGTTAAACAGCAGATTTGTTAATACTCCTTAAAGGTGAGAAAAACAGGAGGCGCGGCCCAGGCTAAAAAAATACGCAGTCCTAATGCATATGCATGTATGATAATTAATGTGAGTTTTCTCCTCTCTCCTATCGAACGCGACCTGGCTTTAAGTATTTGCTAAAATTGTAATTTTTCAGATGAATAAAATGTAAAATAACAAAAAGGCTCAAAAAAGATCAGAAAAGTAAAAACTAGATTATACAGAAATGTTTGTTTTCGTCCTCTGCATCCACGTCCCATTTCACCACACTTTACGCCCAAATGCACCCCCTCCTCCTACTTCTCCCAGAGAGAGAGAGAGAGAGAGAGAGAGAGAGAGAGAGAGAGAGAGAGAGTGAGAGAGAAAGAGAGAGAGAGAGAGACTTAACAGCATTTCAACTTAGAAAAACGGTTTAAACACAATAGAAAAGATCAAATATTTGAAGTGTAACTTGGCTTCACCACAGACTCCAAATTCCAGATTAAACTCCATGAGCTGCTGAACACAACATCTATAAATAAAGTGTCGACATAAACAAACTCGAACTGAGGGAAAAATATTAAAAATGAAAACAAAAAGCAAAAAACAACCAAAGCCAAAAGCTAACCTAATATCATGTTTTCAGCAGATTGGGAAAGAGGTGAGCAGAGGAGGGGAGAGGAAAGGGAGAGGGGGATGGGCGCTGTCAAAACCCCAAAATGTTAAGAAATCTTAAAAAGACACTCAGTCTTCCCAAAAACAGAGTAATCTTAAAGTACTGTCATCATTTTTAATCTTATAGGTGGTTGAATACACCTTGTTACCATGTGAATGTCATCATTATCAGCAGCACTATCTAGATAAAGAATCTGTTGGCATAGAAAATGGAGGACCACTAATTGCACCACCACTAATTGGAAATGAGGCTGCATTTGCTGTTGTTTTCACAGGGAAAAATATGCATAGAAAATCCTGCTCTTACTCTGAGACATATACTTTCAAATAATTTCCGTTAATCAACGTAGATGAAGCAGGAAAAGTCTTTAGATCAACAATTATACGAGAACAGAATAGGCTTTAAAAAACGAATGCGACAAATGGAGAAATTCTACGTCTTCTAACAGATAAAGTAGGGTCAGGGTCTGACACTTCACTAACAAACTCCACATTTTCAGTGCAAACACTCTACACAAAGATACATGGCAGCAACAACGAAACATAACACGCTGAAAAAGCTCATAAAAACACGTCCCACTGCTTTATGTCGTGCACATTTATGACTCCACGTCCATATTCGTATCGCGCACCCAAATCGCGCCATTATGAGAAAGCGCACTGGAACATGCAAAGCATCCTCAGCTCCTGAAAACCACTGTTATACTTTATCTGCAAGAATCCAACCACAGCTAAACATTTCATCGCCAAACGTCCATTTTCACAAACTTTTATAAGTGTTCGAGCAAATTAAAACTTCTAAACTTTGTGAAAGGAGATATAGCTTAATAAGCCACGTCTCCTTACAGCACTTATTACAGGATTAAACGAATCACGGTGGCATTTTACAGCCTATAATAGAAAAAGGGACAGTTTTGTTTAAGATTATAGTAATTAGACTGAACCGGATTGATCTATAGATGAACTGAAGCTGAACATTGGCCACTCACCTTCTTTAAAAGAATACAGCAGGAGTAATGTTATCAGCCACATGCCATAAATAGCAGGTATATTTCTGAGGAATTTTGTGCAATCCCGACGTGTGCACGGTGCAGTGCTCGGCCAGGCGAGGCTCCGTGCAGGAGTGGTGGTGATGCTCCCCGGCGATCTCTCCAGCCCTAGACTCAGACTCCCTAGCGCCGAAAAGCAGGGGCGGGTTTGGCCACGCCTCCTCCGTGGCAACGTCATCGCTCCGCTGGAGTGGTGCGTAAAGGCGCAGCTCGCAGAGCGAAAGAGACCGAAAGAGCGCGAGGCGAGAAGGACAGCGCGTGCAGTTCCGTGGCTGGTTGTAAGCGACCGAAAATCTGTAGGAACTTTTATGTGTGTTTTGGGTGACGACGCAAGTGTTCGCCTGCTGCTCTCATTGTGTGGAGAGCAAAAGTCTGTGGGAGCAAACTGGGATTAACTGGACCAAGAACTTTAAGCGTAGTGGACTGGCGTCATCAGATAATAACTAGCGTGTTAATACGTGTGAATCTTGTTTAAAGAACAAATCTATGTATGATCATCATGTATAAATTTGTAAGTGTGTGTTCCTGTATGTGGTTTTACCATCACCTGGCAACACCATCTACGGGCTTCCTTTCTTTTCTTTCCTTTAATTTTCCTTTGTTTTTCTTTTACATTCTTTTCTTTCCTTCTCTCTCTCTCTCTCTCTCTCTCTCTCTCTCTCTCTCTCTCTCTCTCTCTCTCTCTCTCTCTGTGTCTCTGCCTCTGTCTCTCTCTCGCTCACACACACACACACACACACACACACACACACACACACACAGTCGGACAGGGGTTCTAATTTAACCATCCAACGTGATAAAGAATTGAAATGCAGCAGACAAATCAGGTGATGTTATTTTTTTGACGTTACACGTAAGACACTGTATGATGGATCAACACTGTCACTGAGTTTGTCTTAATCCAAAGATGACGTTATTTGTACTGAAACGATGACACTTAAAGTATAATACTAGGACTTTATTAATGTAATTTATTAATGTTCACACAGCCATAGTAAAGATGAACTGAGCAAATGTAAATATTTAAAATATGAATTTAAAATTTAAAATTAAAATTAAAATTTCATTGTATAAATCCTAATAGCCAAAAACAACAGTGCATTAACATTTTGTGTTTTCAGTCCACAGAACGTGACAATTACATGGCCTTGATTATAGACTGCGTGGGACACTTTGTCACAAAATGGAAATGTGAAGTAACACAGTATCACCTCTAATCATTCTGGATCAACAGAAGTTACCTTACTATGACTGGTTAGATGTAAATGTTATAAGAATTAGATTGGATTTTTCTCTTTCTGTATATCACAAATCTCAGTCTACAGACACTGAGCCAAGACAGAGCCCTTTAATGTCTATAACTAATAAATGTTTCCTGTCTAATATTTTTGACACATTGTGTTCATTGTGTTTCACACATTGTGAGTCAGAAACGTCCTTCTCTCCATATTGTGTAATGTTAAGACAAAGTTTTATATTGATAAGTTCTACAAATTATATTTTCTTTGCCTTTGTCATCTTTTTCAACTCTGTACAACAGCTTCCTGCCAGGGATTTCACCTCTCAAAGTTTTTGTATAGGCTTCTTAAATAGGCTCAATGTGATCATAATAACTATGAAAGCACTGAGAGGTTAAAGATAACAGATTTAGGATCCAAAATAGACTAGCAGCATCTTTTTAGATTAAAATATCTGTTAGTGGGTAGAAACATCAGCAAAGCGCAGATATGAGTGTTGGCTGAACACCGAGCACAGAGTAGCTGAGCTGCTTCACTCCTACTACAGCCATCCACTGTCTCTGCTTAGTTATGCAATAGATGTAAATATAGAAGTAAAAAAACTGCCCTCATCCTCCTGCACTTTCACACGTGTTAAAGGACATGCAGAAAAGTTAAGAAGAGTCTGTTATCCTGTGTTATATATAAAGAGGCTTACTTTCTCCTGTTCATGTAAAGGTTCACTAGGATGAACAAAATGGGGAAAATAATCAATAACTTAATGACTCAATGTCTAGATTTGTCTTTAATATCCTACAATCACACGTTAAAAATAATCACTTTACTCCAAGGAAACATGTTAAAATGTATCCACACTTGAAGGTAATGACCACAGCAATCAGTTGTGTTACAGGAATAAGAGGAAATGTTTTTATTGACATTTTCAGCATATGGCAGACGCTCCAATCAAGAGCAACTTCCAACAGTGCTTTAAACTGTCTATCAATGAATTCATCGATACTGTTCATGTTTTAAAATCTTTACAGAATCAAAACTAGGATAGATCAGGAGATGTTAAAATGAAATCACAGTGGTGCAGTGAAGATCGTTTCCATCTCACAGCATCAGAGTCCAGGGTTCAGAGTCCAGCTCACAGAGTTACTGCCTGTGCAGAGCATCACTTCTCCCTGTGCTTACTGGGTTCTCCTGTTTCATCCCACTGTCCCAAAACATGCCAGTGGGAAGAGTGATAAATTGTCCAAGGTGTGAATGAGTGGATCCACCATGAGCCAGACCTGAATCTTACTGGAACATCATTACTGAACTGAAGTCTGTTGAACCATTACTTGTGTGAAAGTACTGTTTTTGTATCAGTTCCTATTCTATGATCACTTTAATAGGTGGATCCAGACATTAGTTCAATTCAGGTTTCTCATTTACACTTTACTAATACTTCAATCAGTAAGTAAAGTTATAGCATTTGTTTACCTCCAACAATATAAAGGTGTTTAAAGATTCCAGTGTAATATTTGTAGATTATTACTCTCACTCATTCATTCATCTTCTACCGCTTATCCGAACTACCTCGGGTCACGGGGAGCCTGTGCCTATCTCAGGCGTCATCGGGCATCAAGGCAGGATACACCCTGGACGGAGTGCCAACCCATCGCAGGGCACACACACACACTCTCATTCACTCACACACTACGGACAATTTTCCAGAGATGCCAGTCAACCTACCATGCATGTCTTTGGAGGAGGAAACCCGGAGGAAACCCCCGAGGCACGGGGAGAACATGCAAACTCCACACACACAAGGCGGAGGCGGGAATTGAACCCCCAACCTTGGAGGTGTGAGGCGAACGTGCTAACCACTAAGCCACCGTGCCTCCTTGTAGATTATTATAAATCCTTATATTTACTCTAGTTGCTTAACTGGTGTCTGTTCGCTGTAATGTAAAGAAACAACTGATGATTCATTCAGTCAATATTGTTTTGTTGGCTAAATTTCAAGTAATTTTAATATTCAGTTCATCTGTACAGGGTTTTTAAGTGTTCTTTTACTTGACAATTTGATGCCACACACATAATTCTGTGTCTTATTTATTTTGTATTTTGATTACACATTATGTCCATTCAACAAAATGATGAATGTTTGGCATTCACTGTGTGAGAAAATCAGATTTAGTCAGCAATTTTTATCAGATAGGAAGCTCCTGTGTAGGATTAGTTTATTGGAAAAGATTGTGTGGTGGTAACAATAACACCTTCAGGAGCAGACAGGAGCTTTACATGAGTTCAGAAGTAGAGATAGATGACTAATGAGCAAGCAAAACAGCAAAAGTCCTTGGCAAAGAAAACCTCTCCGAGACAACAAGAGGGAGAAATCTTACGAGGGATCAGAATCAAAAGGAAACCAGTCCTCTTCTGGGTCTAATATCCACTACACGTTCCTCATATTATTAAGAAGATTTAATCGTCTGTTATTTCTGAAACCAGCAGCTGTATGTAAGCGTTCCTGTGAAAGCTAATACCATGTTCATGAATCGTTGTACCCAGAAACAGCATACAGGGAGAAAACACCAAACTTATGTATGAATTAACACATGATAACTGCCAGTCTGAGTTCACCTGAGGGGGTTAAAGAGCTCTAACAGAACAGTCTGTGTGGGAGAGCGTCTGCAGGTTCTGAGATCAACTAATACAAGCAAGCAGCCTCAACCTCAACTGGAGGTCAGGAGTATTGTATTAAGGCTAAACACGAGGCTAAATGTGTGATCATTATACCGTATTCCCTCTAATTCTCCTTAGGGCTGTAAAAACTGGCATGAATCAGAACATTGAATTTAAGCATTCAGCCACTTGACTGACTCTGTGGAGTTGAAGAGCAGAAGTCAATAAATCTGGAAGATTTTCAGTAAAGCTGATGTGATTTTATCTTTGATGCAGTAACAAAGTGAAATGCCTTTATCATGACTGGGTTAGGGTTAGGATTAGGGTTCTGTATTTATACCACATTTCTGTAAACCAAGGATGTGTCTGCTGTAAAGAGTGGGACCCGTTATATCCTGATTGAACACTTGTAAGATACAAATTGTTTCCTAACTCCGTATCTAATCCAAAAATATTTGTGTGTTTTGTGTGTTTCAGTGAGGTTTCAGTGATTGGGTTTGTCTAGCTAGAAATGAGATCTTTAAAAAAGAGAGTTAGAGTTAAAAAAAAGAGGTCCACCAACTGAACCAACCTCTTTTCAGTAGAAATTCATTCCAAACTAATCAGCATCTAATTAATTAACTTTGCTCATGCAGATTTCTAAACATTTTCACAATGACAAGAAAATACATACACATCAGAAGGGCCTGACCAAGGGGGAATCTAAATAGTTCACAGTTAAGCAGACAGTAAGTGCAGAATGCAACATTATGATTCATATCATCTGCATCTCTTCTCACTAGTTTTGCCTGGAGAAAAACATGAAGGAGAAAAAGAAGAGAACATGGCAAGCTGATTCGGGGTGGGCTAATGAAAACAGTAATGCTAAATAATCAGTAAACCTCCCTCAGGCCATGGTGGGATAATATTAACACGAATGCTATTAATGCCTATTCCCCTGCCTACCCTCCAGCCCCTGTAAAGTCACCAAGAGTGGTGGGTGAAGGGTTAGTGTGCCCATCTGCTCCTGGAGACCACAGGTGACAGGGAAAAGGGCTGCAGTGTAGTAATAGACCAAGCTCACAGCAGCTGCTTGAAATGTTGATTGAGGGGCATTCTGACTCCAATCTTCCCCTGCAGTACGCCTGCCTATTAGATGCGGATCCAAAATGGCATCCAAACAACGAGGCCCAGATGGGGAGCTGTTGTGGGGAAACATGGTGGTAGCGCCTGCCTCGGCCATTCCACACAGCACTGCGTTTACTAGCACGGCAGCTCTGCTGGTAATTAGGTAGCTTGATGCGGTACAGTATGCCATGTTAAGCTCTCCAGCGTTAGTCAAGTGAGTCACCGAACAACGTCACGGAGCAGAGGGAGGGTTGGAGCTAATGCGCATGCGTGTTGGTAGGTGTCAATCTGCACCAAGAAAAAACTAGTGATCGTGTATTTTGGTACACGTGTGTGAAAACAAGGTAGAATGAGAAGCATGACCAGGGATGGGTGTGTTTTCAGTGTTGTGTGATTGTGATTGTGTGCACAAGTGAAAGGGGAATTGTGTGTCCGTGTGCAAAAACAGGAAGATATTTCTGGATCTTTCTCCTTCACAGCTGCTTGTCCATTAAGGGGGGAGAGACGGGGAAAGAGGAGAAGGTGGTGAAGTGAGACATGTGGTGGTGGCGTTGGGGGGTGGAGGGGTGTTAATTTATTCAAATGAGCAGAGGAGGATAACAAGAGGAGGGAGCAAGAGAGAGAAAGTGTAAGAGCAGTGGGGATGGGCTGTTTAATTTTGTAGCTCTCCCAACATCCATCCAGTCCCCTCTATTTCAGGAGATCTCTCACCATTGCAGAATGGATGAAGGAAGTGTAGGAGGAATGGACTTTGTGGTAACAAGAACAAGCTAATCATGGATTAAGGTAATGGTGAAGAATGGAAAGAATAAATGGTGTCAAAGAATTCAAATTCCACACATCAGACTCAATTCCTTATTGACTCAAATATCAAAGTAAAATCACTGCTACTCAGGTTATTGGTTAAAGACCTGACGTGTGTTTTATCCCAACATGATTGTAAAGATCTTATAATTATTCCTAAACTACATTCTGCACCACTTACACTGTAAATAAACAGAATTTAGCTCAGCAGCTTCACCTACAGCCAGGTGACAAAGGAAAAACCTGAACAAATCAGCGGAGAAACATTTTTAATTGTGGATGCTTCTAAATAGGTAAATTACATAATAATAATAATAATAATAATAATAATAATAATAATAATAATAAACATTCTAGTTTGCCTTGTGCACAAAGTGATGAATGCACTCAGCTCTGAAGAGCAAAAACCAGAGACTCTAGTCTACAGAGACCTTGAAAAGAGCAGTACAGTCTGATTCACTGTGTGTGTTGTGTGTTGTGTTGTGTATGACAGCTCCAAAGTTCTATATGTTTTTCTACATAGTGCAGTTTTATTAGAGTCATTATAACTTCTCTGTTATCCTGTTATAACCTCTCTGTCAGCTTGAACCAGTCTGGCCATTCTCCTCTAACATCTCTCATCCTCACGTTTGTGCAGCAAGGAACGATGGCTTTTATTTTACATACAGTTCTGTGTATAAACCCCTGAGACAACAGGCCTGATAATCCCAGAAGAACAAAAGTTTGTGAAACACTCAAACCAGCCCATGTGAACTAACATCTGAGACTCAGCCAAAGACACAGAGATCAGAATTTTTCTTCATTCTGATATTTGAAAGAAGTTCCATTATTACAAATGGTCAAAAATTCATTTTAGGATCATAAAAAATGTTTTTTATTGTATGGAAAAGATGGAGAGAATAATAAACCACAGAGAGCTCTGATCCAGAGAACCACCAGCTCTACAGGAGAAAGGTTAAGAAACTGACTTTTCCTTGTCACCTGATTTTTTTTTGGGCTATTTTCATTCACATCCTCATCCCAAATCCAGGAAGGTGACGTAATTGTGACGTTTCTCTGGGCACTTTGAGAACTTGTGCTTTTTAATATTTTTCTTTTTACATTCACTTTTTCCATTTCTGAAAGATTATATTAACTGTTAGTATTCACATCCCCTATATTTCATTTATATCTCTTATAAACATACATCTAATTTTTTCAAAATATATTTTTGTATCAGTTTTAAATGTTTTCATTTCTTGCCTATTTTTCTGACTTTTCTGACATTTAAATTATTTATTGCAGTAATTTGACTTTTCGCTTCTTGGATCTTTTTATGCTCTAAACAAATCTTAATGACAAACATTTAGATAAAGCAGCATCTACATTGTGTAGTTGCTCCTTGTGCCTCCAAAACAGCTCTGATCTGCTGAAGGTGTGCTGTGGTATCTAACACCACTGTAAGTCCTGTAAGTTGTGAGGTGAAGTCTAGATCAGACATATCCAGCACCTGCAGATCCTACAGACACTCGATCAGACTGAGCTGAAACTCTTCGTGTTTGTGATCAATGTTTGCTGTGTTAGGGAGAATCATCCTGCTGAAAGAGGACACTGATGTTAGGGATCTCTGTGTTCATGAAGTGTGAAGTGGTCACTCTGACAGCTCCATACGCAGCAAGCTGTGATGTTCTGTGTGATCAGATTCCTTTCTATTAGAGCCAGCAGTCAGTTTTTTTTTAGCAGTTTGTGTTACAGTAGCTCTTCTGTAGGATCGGACCAGATTATATAGCCTTCTCTCCTCACAACCTCTCAAAACACCTCACAACATCTCAAAACACATGACAACACCTCACAATGACTCATAACTCCTCACAACACCACATAACAACTCACAACAACTCACAACTCAAAACCTCACAATGACTCATAACTCCTCACAACACCACATAACAACTCACAACAACTCACAACTCAAAACACCTCACAGTGACTCAAAACACCTCACAACAATTCACAACTCAAAACACCTCACAACAACTCAAAACACATGACAACACCTCACAATGACTCATAACTCCTCACAACACCACATAACAACTCAAAACACCACATAACAACTCAAAACACCTCACAACGACTCACAACTCAAAACTCAGAACAACACCTCACAATGACTCAAAACACCTCAAAACAACTTACAACACAAAACACCTCACACCACCTCACAATGACTCAAAACACCTCACAACACCTCACAACTCAAAACACCTCACACCACCTCACAGTGACTCAAAACACCTCAAAACAACTTACAACACCTCACAACTCAAAACACCTCACAACACACCACAACACCTCACAACAACTCACAAACATACACAACAACTCACACCTCTGAACACATCACAATGACTCACAACAACTCAAAACAAATCACAACAACGCCAAACATCTCACAACGACTCAAAACACTCTTACAACAACTTACAACACCTCACAGCACATCACAACAATTTACAACACCTTACAGGAACATACAACACCACACAACACCTCACAAAACCTCACAACAACTCACAAGATCCCACAACACCTCAAAACACATGACAACAACTCACAAACAACTCAAAATTGGCTTACAACACCCTTACAACACCTCACAACACCTCACAACTCTACATAACTCCTCACAACAACTTACAGCATATCACAAGTCACAACACCTCACAACACCTCAAAACACCTCACAACACCCTTACAACAACTCTCAACACCTCACAACAACTCAAAACACCTCACAACAACTCAAAACACTTCACAACGACTCAAAACACCTCACAACACCTCACAACAACTCAAAACACCTCACAACAACTCAAAACACTTCACAACAACTCAAAACACCTCACAACAACTCAAAACACCTCACAACACCTCACAACAACTCAAAATATGTTTACAACACCTCAAAACACCTCAAAACACATGACAACACCTGAAAATATGCTTACAACACCTCACAAAAACTCACAACACCTCAAAACACATGACAACACCTCATAATGACTCGAAACAACTCAAAACACCTCACAACGACTCACATCTAAACATAACATTACTCACCAGGAAACAGACAGATGCGTTCAATGTATTATCAGACAGAGAGAGAGAGAGAGAGAGAGAGAGAGAGAGAGAGAGAGAGAGAGAATCCCTGATTCATTCATTCATTCTTTAAAGTATTTTATTTGTCAGTATTTGGTCTTATGTTGTGTTGAATTAACTAAACATTGCATAAATTGAAGGCACTTCTAATGCACAGATTGCACTTTGCTGCCACCTTGTGTTTTATTCCGTAGTTGCTATTTACACCACTATTTAATTAGTCTATGTTTCATCTGTCTATAGAAAACATCTTTACTACAGTTTCAGTAGGTCGTAAAACTCCAGAACAAAACGTGGCTTAATTTCTAAAATACAGTCAAGAACAAATATTATCAAAAAAAGACAAAGAAGCCATCTGTCTGGCAGTCTGATGCATTTAGACATTTAAAAGCTTTGATTCTTCATATTTATTACAGCACCGTTTACACTCTGAGCTTCACGTTGTGTTCCAGGACAACGTCAGACTGCTTAGCCCACTGCTTTATGCTGAAACGCACACACACACACACACACATATTATATATATATATATATATATATATATATATATATATATATATATATATATATATATATATATTAAGGCCATTATATTATTATATCTTCATACAGTAAGAACTCTAACCTTGGACTTTCCACAACAGCGAATACGGTTACCTGGAATATATAAAAGGTTGAAAAGATTAAAAAAATAAACAATTAAATGAAATGAAATCTGTAATTACTCATACACACACATGTACAAATATAACACCCACCAACTAGGAGGAGAATTGACAGGAACACAATGACTCCAACAAAAGATAAACCAAAAATGCGCAGAGTTTCATAGTCTGAAAAAACAAAAAAACATGTGAAGAAATACATTTTCAACCTCATCTATCCTTCAGATGTTCAGAAATTATTATTCTTTAAAAAAATCTAGCCAGTCTCACCATAAACAAAGTCGGCATCGGGGTCCACATCAGGTGCTGAGGAACAAACATTAACACAGCAAACACTGATGAATGCTGAAGACTCACACTTCAATACTACAATGTAAACATGAACCTTTCTAGTTTTCCTATTAAATGTTTGTGCTCAGCTTTATTAGCTATTACAAAACACTATGCGGGTGCTGTCAGGTTTATAACATATATCATGTCATCTACTGTGTAAATAAAAGTTACTTGTGTCCCAAAAGCACTACACTGAATGTTCTGTGTATGTATACACTGGTGATGGACTAGTGAAGGTATCGTGGTTTATTTTTTAGACATTTAATACCTATGGCTTTGGGACAGAGATATGATGAAACACAAAGGCAACCATTTTACACTTCCACACTACAGCAACCAGTTAAACATTTTATACTGGGGACAGACAGGTGGAGCAACATTTACTGTAAACGCTGAAAAGCATCTATTTACTGCCACAGTCTCATTTCTATCTATCTATCTATCTATCTATCTATCTATCTATCTATCTATCTATCTATCTATCTATCTATCGCAGATCTAAAATAACGTGTTGACTCCACCCTCACCTCCTCCAGAAGACATGCTGGATCACTGTTCTTCAGTGCAGAAGAAGGAATCTGTGGATGTCAAGGAGACAGTAAACATTAACAGTCATATGCTCAGTTTTATTGCTTTATGCAACTGTATATGTGAGATCTTTAAAAAGAAATAATAAGCTTTGATCACTTTGATCACTTTAGATCTAAAAGAAACATCAAAGAAACCTCAGCAGTTAAAATGTAACCTTCGTCTACACAATCTAGGGTTAAATAACCTTTGAACACAAGGTGTGGTGACGACTGAGACAAAGACACAACATTTCACACATCTAGAACTTTTCATTTCTGCACTGACACAATGGATGATTCCATCATAACAGTGCCTGATGATGCCTTCAATAATTGTAGACATTTTTTGACTTTATTGTAGAACATTTTACATAAAACTGAGCTGTTGGAGAGCTAACAGTAATAACTCTGTACACATCTGTCTGAATGGGAGTTCAGTATGAACAGTGATGAACCATGTGATGATTATGATAAGAAAGATAATATAATTATATAATACACATTTACAATTATTGCAATTAAGTCTGGAAAAATTAAATCCTGATAAATTATACCATAAAACACTTTAATATAATGAGATAATGCCAATTACAAACTCTAACTGTTTCAAATCTCTGAAACTGTAAACGTTTCCAATGTTTATAGAGATTTTTAATGGTAACTGTTTTTCGGGCCAAAACTTTGTGTGAAATGTGTGACATTTTTAACCTAAATACATTAGAAACCCCTAAAAAAGTGTCAGAGCTACGTATGAAATTATTCTGTAAAACTTTTGACAGATTGTATTTGCAGTTGTGTTTGTATCATTTAAATTGTGACATAATTCAAGTAAAAATTTAATTTGTATTTTACTTAATGAGTCGTTTCCTTCATACGTCAAACCCTGTTATACTCAAACAGCAGTTACTACATTTGTTCATTTTTTTTATTATTCTCTTCCACATCAAACCAGACCCCACAGTGAACTCTGACAGATTTCAGTGGACAGAATCAGAAATGTAAAGTGAAGCATTTTCCATTTGAAGCTTTTAGACGATATACTTTGCCAGATTAAAGTCCATCTTTTATTATTCCCTGCTGTTTAATTCCTGCCCTCACTGTACATGTATACTTGTCAGGTACCTACGACAGACAGCACAGTTACACCTGAAGTAATTTTGGTAGAAATTTAAATTATATTTCACTTACCTGAGGAATCGGATCTCTGTGAAGATCTGAAGCTGTTCCACTTCTTATCAACGTGTGCTAGTCTTTCTACTTCTTCTACTGAGTATCTATAATAACCCCAAACCCCCACCACCACCCACATCATGTACCCTGGTCCATCAATGAACCTTTATCAGGCAATAACTTTGTGGCCTTCAGGTAGTAATAAAACTTTGTCTCTCTGAACCTTTGGAACCGTTAAAGCCTCATATCATTAAGGTGCGTAGTGGCTTTCATTGATCAGTTCTGTTCCAGTTCAAGTCATATGCTTTATTAAACTGTATTATTGTCATTATTGAAACTGTATTAAACTTCTAAATAAACCTCTAATGTGATGCTTTAACAGTGTTTTCAAGACGACTAGGGTTAGACAAAAAGACTCTAGGTTAACTGTTACATCAACAAAACATCTTAAACTGAAGGCATCTTTTAGCCCATTTCAAAACGCAGATATAAGAAACCTCAGGACTCTACCCCTCCCTGCCAGCAGAGGGCACAATCTGCAGAAGTTAATAAACAAGAGAACAGGCTGGTCAGGAGATTGTGTGAGCATCTACATGCATCACATTTTAACTGTTAAAATATTTTTTAGACTTTCGAACAGCTCCAGCACTTTGTTTGTATGCACCATGCTGGTGAAAAAGGCTGTGTTGAAAAGTTAAAAAATGTTAATCAATCAATCAATAGATCAATCAATCAAGTTATTTTGAATCGGTCCCCAGGAGCTCAGACCCTCAGCGTTTTCTCCTGGGCTTGTCCTCTCACTTCAGTGTAAACAAATGTTCAGCTGTAGATTTCACTTCTACTGCTAGTCTATAAGGTGTAAAGTCATATAAAGCAAACAACATAAATACAGTGTAAACTTCCATCTGTTTATTCTACACACACAGGTTTAGGTTGTTTCCTGCTTTAGATGCCATGCCGTTGTCTCCATGTCTGCAGATGATTGTATGATAAACTACAGAAACATCATCTTTATCATTTAACTCTATGCTGAATTCTGAAATGAACTGAAATTACAATTCTAGGCCACTTCAGTTATTTTTACATTAAAACCAGAGAAAAATGGTTTACAGTCTTACAGCTGAATAAAGGACATATATTTTTCCTGGAGGAATTAATTAACATTTATCAATGTAAGGCATCAGCTGACTGCATGCTACAGACATACAGAGTATTGGGTGAGTTTCATATTTATCGTATTTCAGTTCATTTCCATTCATCGCTTTATAAAATGAGAGATTTGCAGATAGATAAATATAACTGTAAAATATGTAACAAACCCTGCTCTATTTTCAGTTAAATGGAAGTTTGTGGTGAGAGAGAATGTTTTTGTGAGAGTGAATGTTTTTGTGAGAGTGAATGTTTTTGTGAGAGTGAATGTTTTTGTGAGAGTGAATGTTTTTGTGAGAGAGAATGTTTTTGTGAGAGTGAATGTTTTTGTGAGAGAGAATGTTTTTGTGAGAGAGAATGTTTTTGTCAGAGAGAATGTTTTTGTGAGAGTGAATGTTTTTGTGAGAGAGAATGTTTTTGTGAGAGAGAATGTTTTTGTGAGAGTGAATGTTTTTGTGAGAGAGAATGTTTTTGTGAGAGTGAATGTTTTTGTGAGAGAGAATGTTTTTGTGAGAGTGAATGTTTTTGTGAGAGAGAATGTTTTTGTGAGAGAGAATGTTTTTGTGAGAGAGAATGTTTTTGTCAGAGAGAATGTTTTTGTCAGAGAGAATGTTTTTGTGAGAGTGAATGTTTTTGTGAGAGAGAATGTTTTTGTGAGAGAGAATGTTTTTGTGAGAGTGAATGTTTTTGTGAGAGAGAATGTTTTTGTGAGAGTGAATGTTTTTGTGAGAGAGAATGTTTTTGTGAGAGTGAATGTTTTTGTGAGAGAGAATGTTTTTGTTTGTCCACTGATGAAGGATCCTGTAAACTAAGCGAGATGTTAGCAGGTGATGAGGAGGAACAAAGAGCCGCACAAAGCTCTGCTGGTTGGACAGAGAGTTAGATTATTTTATTTTATTACTTTTATTGTGCTGATTCTTGATGATAATAGTTTATCTCAGTTACAGTAGCTACAGTAAAAACCCAGCAGCGTGTAAACCACACGATCTCTGCAAAACCGAGCCAGAGATGAGTCACTTCTGAGCCTCGTTATGTTGTGTTTTAATGTTAAAGTTTTCTTGGTTTATTGACAGCAAAAAAAACTTTATAAAGCATCAAAGTTATCAAGCTAAAATATGTAATGTTTGTGTGTGTGTGTGTGTGTGTGTGTTAACATCAAGGCCTCAAACCATCCTCCAGCCAGATAGATAGACAGATGAAGGACTTTATTGATCTTAAACTGGATATTTGGGAGAATAAAAACAGCACCAGGTATTTCCTCTTTCTGGCTGATTAAACAGACACCTTCATCCAGGCTGTACAGCACACACTCATACAGGTTGTACAGCACACACTCATACAGGCTGTACAGCACACACTCATACAGGTTGTACAGCACACACTCATACAGGTTGTACAGCACACACTCATACAGGCTGTACAGCACACACTCATACAGGCTGTACAGCACACACTCATACAGGCTGTACAGCACACACTCATACAGGCTGTACAGCACACACTCATACAGGCTGTACAGCACACACTCATACAGGTTGTACAGCACACACTCATACAGGCTGTACAGCACACACTCATACAGGTTGTACAGCACACACTCATACAGGCTGTACAGCACACACTCATACAGGTTGTACAGCACACACTCATACAGGTTGTACAGCACACACTCATACAGGTTGTACAGCACACACTCATACAGGTTGTACAGCACACACTCATACAGGTTGTACAGCACACACTCATACAGGCTGTACAGCACACACTCATACAGGCTGTACAGCACACACTCATACAGGCTGTACAGCACACACTCATACAGGTTGTACAGCACACACTCATACAGGCTGTACAGCACACACTCATACAGGTTGTACAGCACACACTCATACAGGCTGTACAGCACACACTCATACAGGTTGTACAGCACACACTCATACAGGTTGTACAGCACACAGTATAAACAGTTTCTGGACTTCTGCATAAATGGTTCTGTACTTTCATCTACATTACATTTAGATTTTTACAGGTAGAAACTTGTCTGGCTGTAAAACAAAATTTTAAAATGGTATGATGTGAACCAAGGGGTCACGGTGGCTTAGTGGTTAGCACGTACACCTCACACCTCCAGGGTCGGGGTTCAATTCCCACCTCCACCTTGTGTGTGTGGAGTTTGCATGTTCTCCCCGTGCCTCGGGGGTTTCCTCCGGGTACTCCGGTTTCCTCCCCGGTCCAAAGACATGCATGGTAGGTTGATTGGCATCTCTGGAAAATTGTCTGTAGTGTGTGATTGTGTGAGTGAATGAGAGTGTGTGTGTGTGTGCCCTGTGATGGGTTGGCACTCCGTCCAGGGTGTATCCTGCCTTGATGCCCGATGACGCCTGAGATAGGCACAGGCTCCCCGTGACCCGAGGTAGTTCGGATAAGCGGTAGAAGATGAATGAATGAATGAATGAATGGTGTGAACCTGGCAACCCTGCATCAATATTCTGTTTCTGATCCAGTTCTGCTCTCGGTTTTGTCGAGTTTTCAGTCACTGTGTTGATTGTAGATTGTCTGATTAATGCTCAGGTTTTGAATAAAATCTCCACACTGCATTATTGTGTCTTTGACTTCAACCCATGAAAACTAGAACTGCTTTAAACGTTAAGTCAAAAGTACATGTACATATATAACTTTTTTTGCATTTGGTGCTTTAAACTTATCAGCAAGATATTTGTAATAGAATAAATAAGACAGTGGAGCTGAACTTTCTTCTGTACAGCACACACCTGCTTGTGCTCTGGTAAATAAATACTCTGACTTTATTCATGTCTGGATTAAAAAACATTATCTGATTTTTTTTTTTTTTACCAGATTAAAAACAAACTAATTTCACTCACGTATGCATGAATTTTGCGAAGGAAAATGTTTGACAAGCTACAGACACTTTACATAAACAATAAGACGAAGACATACACAAGCAATCGCAGATGATTGTCAAGCTGTGAGTCGAAACCATAAGTGATGAGGGTTCTAATGATGGGACACTCCCCCATTTTTGTTATCCCTTTGTGCATACATGCATTACTAATGGCCAAGAGAGTCAGATCACTAGGACTGAACAAAACTGTCTCCATGGCAACTGCATAAAGAGGGAGCAGGAGAAAAAGAGAGAATTGATGAGAATTAGTGTCAGTGGGATTAATCAAAAACAGAGAAAAACACATCATAATCATGTCATATCACAAGCCATCCGAGCAGAAACGGCCATAAATTAATTCTAAGTAGAAAAATTCAATGATGTCTTTTCTTTATAGGAACTATAGATGTAGGTACGATAAATTTAATTCTGTCGCTTTGTAGAAGCCAACATTCTGTTTTCCTATTTAAGCTTAGACAAAAATTTATCAAGAGTAACTCCTCCTAGGGCTTTCGAGCCACATGCACCAAATTCGGATATGTTGTAGACGCTGGTCTGAAGTTTGTTGCTATTACTTTTCTAAGCGATCCGAGTACCAGTACTTCCGGTACTGGGTCTCAAAGTGGCCTTTTTCCCCCATAGACTCCCATTATAAACTTTGGAGGTTTATAACTTGGCAAGCTTTCAAACTATCTACACCAAACTCTGCCAGCTCCTTTAGGGTGATACTCTGAACAAACTTTTAAATTGGTGTACCGACTGGCCTTTCGGTTGTCCCACAGCCCCGCCCCCAAAATATGCAAAATCAAAAAACATTTTACAACATGGACATGTGACATATCAAAACACTCAGAACAATGAGGGGAACTTCCTCATGGGTATTCTGATGATGTCACATGACATCACGTGATGTCACGTGAAAATAAATAATTTGCACAACATGAACAAGCTTTCTGTTTACTTGCTTTCAAAAGTAACACTGACCCTTATGTCCACTTGCCTCCAAAAAGCACCGGCCTTTGCGAATACTTGCATCGTCAAAGCCAACATCAAAGTTTGTCGCGACGAACTTTACAAATCTAGTTCTTTTTTATTTTTTTATTTGGACTACTAAAGCATTCTTGTTGACTCCTATTTTGCCAAGTAACAATAGCAAAGTCTTCATTCAGGACCATGAATGTGCCACATGTTAATCTGTTAAAGGTCACTGATACATCAGCAATAGTGAAACTTAAATTCTGGATCGTTCTTGAAATTACTTCCTGAGTTCAGACACAGATGTGTGTTTGTCTTATAAAAGTCTTCTAGTGTCTCAGGCTCAGTGTAACTGGTGTGTAACTGGTGTCTCAGGCTCAGTGTAACTGGTGTGTAACTGGTGTCTCAGGCTCAGTGTAACTGGTGTCAGGCTGAGACACAAACATCACCATGCAGTAATATCAGAAATGAACACTAGATGGCATCAGATGTTGCTGGTATATAGAAGTTGGCTTGTACTGTACATGTGGTAAATTTGAATAAGGTTTTTTTTTTTAAATACCGGTCATTAAATACAAATTTGAACCCATAGTCCAGAGTCCTAACATAATCCCTTAGTCTGGAGTCTGTTGGGCTAAAATTTAACATCTAATTTAAAAATTATTCATTATACATTTTAAACAAAACTCCTGTTTCTGAGTCCTACTGCAGTCTTTTGCTAACTGTAATTAATTTTGTGTTTTCATTTTATCAGACTTTACTTCATTTCATCTAATCCAAATGCAGTAATGGAAACAAGTTATTTGCAGAAGTGTGATGCAAAACAGGAACAGGGTTCTGGTGTAGGCGATAAGGAGGAAACGTGTAAGAAGGGGTAGAACTTTCTGTCTAAATCAAACAAGTGTATGCTGTGAAGCAAATCAGTTAGAGACAGAAGAGCTGAAGACACACTGAAGCCCATGTATCTGAAACCGCACAAAGCTTTGGATGTCTTGTTGGTTTTACAGCCAGTGATTTTGTGAACTTGTGTTTTGATATGATATTTAAACCACCATGGAAAGGAACCACTGGGTTTCAACTCTAATCTTTTTACTTCACTTGAAACTTTACATAGCAGGTAAGTGATTTCATTCCTTTGTGTTTCTCTTTTTTTCTCTTTTTTTCTTTCTGTGTTTCTCATATTTTTGTACAAATCAAATATGTATGTTAAATAAAATACAACTTTATTTGAATGATTATTTGAAGTGTTGGTCATGTAGTGTAGATTTTCCCTAAGTAAGAAAGAATGGAGTTTTATTTTAATCATTTTGTATGAAATGTGTGGAATCAGCTGATTATTTACACTATTTAAAGTAAAACTGTCTGATATGTTCACAGCACATAATCAGTATCAAGTCATGACAAAATAAAAAGAAAACAGAAAAAAAAAACGGGAATTTTTGAGAAAAACCCAGACTTCAACTTTTGTTTCTCTGTTTGTCAGCGGACACAATACCAGGAAATGTCACTGTTCACATATGGGAGGGGAACGTAACTATAACCTGGGACCATCCTCTGGAAAACCCTGGGGATTACCTCTATCAAGTACAACTTTGTAGGTAGGAGAGCTCACACACACACACACACACACACACACACACAACAGTAACATCTGTCCCTTCTCCTCCTAACATGTAGTTCGTTATAAACTCTAGAGACTGTTGTGTGCAAAAATAGGAGACCAGCAGTTTCTGAAATACTTAAACCAGCTCATGTGGAACCAACAGTCACAGAGATCAGACTTTTTCTCCTATCAGATGTTTGAACATTAACTGAAGCTCTTGACCTGTAGCTGCATGATTTAACACACATGATTGGCTGATTATATACATATATTTATTAGATTTAAATATATTTTAGATATATAAAATCATGCACTTAAGAATTCTATATATGTGCATGTATATATGATATAAACTAATAAAACTGGACATAAACTGAACGTTTTAAAATGTTTTCTGAATGCAGACCTGCTGGAGCTCATTGAGTCTAAATGCTGTTCTATAAAACTATCCTCTGTACTGTGTGTCTATAATCAGCTCAAACATCATCTCCTGTCTTTTGATAGTTATCCCGATTCCCAAGGCTGGTCCAATGTGTCCCACTGTAATCTTCTTAAAACCACCGTGTGTAACATTGGAAATCTCCCCGTGGACTCAGACTACAGAGTGCGAGTTGGAGCTCTATCAACTCAGAACAATATCTTCTGGAGTTATAGACGACATATTAATATTCAGCGCAGTGAGTATTTGCATTTTGTATTTATTTTTTGGTTAATTGTCTGTTGTAAAACAAAACTTGTTGTTGTTATTATTATTAGTATTATTATTAGTATTATTATTAGTATTTGAGTGCTTTAATCTGCAATATATTCATGTGATAAATTATAAACTAATCTTATTGTTAAACTTATTCAGCTGTTTTAAATACAACTTACTCTTCTAACTAAATGTGTTGAACAAACCCTGTATCTTTAAGGTCAGCTGATTGCTCCAACCTTCACGCTGTCATCAACCTCATACTCTGTGCGTGTGAAGATATACAGGAAACAGATACTTAATGAGATCTTTACCAATGGTGTACAATACACTACATACCTGTGGCCAGCTGGGCAGGAAAACCAGGTATGAATCGAGCTCAGATTTTCTAATGAACTGTATAAATCTGACATTATGTCCTAGATCAATTAAAGTCAGTACACTGGGATATTTAACCTGGTTGACAGTTGCATGCTGTGGCTCTGTGATGTCACAAAGCTTTGTACTCCTCTATACACAGACACTGACAAAGATTGATGGAGATGAGGACGATGATGATGGTGATGGTGACATGACCTTTACCTCATTGCAGCCATTGCAAGTGTACTGTGTGCTTGTGAAGGTGGAGAGTACAGCCAATGACGCTAGCAACATCTCCCCTGTACACTGTATAAAGCTGCCAACAGGTAATGTGACTAACAAGAGATCTTTAGACATCCTTTAGAGCTTGTCTGAAACGCTTTGGTGCTTTGCTTCACTAAATACTTATCCCTAATTGTCTTGTTTATAGATTGGACGTTGGTTATTTGCCTCATTTTACTGGGACTGATGGGCATTATGGCCTTTCTAATGCTCTGTGTTTGTTTCCTGAGGCGACCCCAGAAAATGCCCAGTGCTTTGGTGAGTAATCTCTGTATTAATCTGGTTTCACCAAAACTAAAAGTAGGCAAAAAACTAGTTTCAGTGAGCAAAAGAGGAACAGCTAAATAAAGCCCAGTGCTGATGCATATAACCAGTGAAACAGTCACTTTACATTTCTTAGAAATCTAACCTGGGAAACACTGGAATTTCTGTATCAACAATTAAACTCTAATTTCATTTATAGTTCTCTAATTTATTCATTTATTTATTTGCACAATTAATGTTTGTCCAAGCAGCATTGTAATGGCTCTTATACACTCCTGTACACTCAAATACTCTTATACACTCCTGAACACTCAAATACTCTTATACACTCTTATACACTCCTGTATACTTTTATACACTCATGTGTACTCTTCAATACTCTTTTACCCTCATATACACTCTTATACACTCCTGTACACTTTTAAATATTCTTATACACTCTTATACACTCCTGTACACTTTTAAATACTCTTATACACTCCTGTACACTCTCATATACTCTTATACACTCTTATATACTCCTGTACACTCGTATATACTCTTATACACTCTTATACACTCATGTGTACTCTTCAATACTCTTATACCCTCGTATACACTCTTATACACTCTAACACACTCCTGTACACTTTTAAATACTCTTATACACTCCTGTACACTCTTATACACTCTAATACACTCATGTACACTCTTATACACTCCTGTATACTTTTATACGCTCCTGTATACTCTTATACACTCTTCAATACTCTTATACACTCTTATACACTCTAATACGCTCCTGTACACTTTTAAATACTCATACACTCTTATACACTCTTCAATACTCTTATACACTCCTGTATACTCTTATACACTCTTATACACTCTTATACACTCTTCAATACTCTTATACACTCCTGTATACTCTTATACACTCGTATACACTCTTATACACTCCTGTACACTCTTATACACTCCTGTATACTCTTATACACTCGTATACACTCCTGTATACTCTTATACACTCGTATACTGTACACTTTCCTAGACTATATAGCCAACAGTTTGTGTTGACCATGTGTTATTGTCACAGTCCATACTGGGTAAAGATACCTGAGCTGCATGGGGTTCAGGTTAGGATGAAGTCACCACTCAAGTTCTACTACAACATTAATGCTAAAACCACAGTACTGGTACATTTGGCCCACTTGTCTTCGTTTTAATACAATGACTTTCTGCAGACTGTCAGTCAATCTGCACTCAGTCCACTCTGGTCACATTGTGTGTGAAATGTCACCTGATAGTAATTATACATTCTCTCTGTTGGCTTGATTATCAACAGCTGAAACACAACCATGCTGTTATTCAGTAGATCATATTCAGTATTCAGCACTCTGCTTAAAAATGTAACTTGTGCGACTTTTTCCTTTCAGAAACTTGTAAGTGTGTGGAAGCCCATGACTATCGAATCTGTACAAGTGGAGACTGTGACAGAGAAGGGATGGATAATCATCAGCAAAAACACAGACACAAAGTGCATTGAATTTATTGAGGAAGACAAAGAGAGGAGAGAAAGCCTTGACAGTGGAGTGAGCATAGAACAGCTGCAGCTGTCTGTCAGCAATACAAAGACAGAGGGACAAAATGGAGACGTACAAGTGGACAGTGGCTGTGGAAGTCTGGAAGGAACCGAAGGCAGTGGAAGTGTTAGGAGAACCACAGGACAATTCTCCATACATGACTGCAGTGGAGAAAATGAGGGAACAGGAGACAGTGGCTTAGGACTGGGCCATCATGAAGGTTCTGGTTCTCTAGAGGGGGAAGACACTGAACTGTTGCCCAGGGTAGTGGCTGGGGATGGATATCGGAGTCAGAGTCCCTCAAGTGTGGATGTTCTGAATGATATGGAATCAAACATGGCAGCTCCATCAGCTGGATACAGATCTGGTCAGGTGACATGTATGTGTTCATCTCATGAATACTGCATTTGGTGCAAATTTAAGAATCCCTTCTCTGAAACTTGTCAAACTGTAACTCAACTGCAGACAGACTTTAGACTAATGGATGATGGGAATGATGTGAGTTGTAACTACTCAAAGAAGGGTTTAATGCAAACAGTTTTAAACATGGAAGACCCAGTGATAGAGCCTGTCCTGTCAGATACTAACTGTGCTGAATCTTCTGTGATTCTCTGGTCATGTCCACTACTGCAAAATGAACAGAAACAAGACTGCACAATCGACACAAGATCTTTCACACTTGATAACATGGAACTTACGTTTTCCTGAACAGCTTGCTGGGACTTTTGCTTGATGAAAAAACAAAAAAACAAAAAATATACAAATGTGACTGGAAATATGGCCTTTATCTTTCAACTGGGTACTCAGGGTACTTTGGGTACTCAGGGGTAATGTGTGTACTCGGGGTACTTTGGGTACTCAGGGGTAATGTGTGTACTCAGGGGTACAGTGTGTACTCAGGGTACTGTGGGTACACGGGAGTAATGTGTGTACTCAGGGTACTTTGGGTAATCAGCGTGTTGTTCTGCTGCTCAGAACTGGTTTGTCAAGCTTCAGAAAGACTTTATGTGGTATACAGTGTGTATAATCAGTGTGTATGAGAGCATTAACAAACACAGCGTATTTGCCCTGATTGTGCAGGGGTCTGTATCAGGGTAGATTCAGCACTGATGATGCAGAACCAGTCCTTATATTTACTTATATTAAGTTTATTTATTTAGATATTTATCTACCTGCTATTTTATCACCATCAGATGAACAGGATAATTGCTCTAAAATAAACCGCAGGAACACTGACCCAGCAGTGACAATAAACTCACCAGACTTCTCAACAACCAATAGGGAAGTGCTGGTTTTTGGAGAAATGAGACTCCAAGCATCAGCTTCAATATCAACCAAAGAAAAACAGCTTTGTCTAACTTTTATAGTGTTTAAAAAAATGAAATGGGTTTCATTTCTGCAATGTCTGCTCCTGAAGTCAATATCAATGTTGATTCGTTCCATCTAAGGGCCATCTAGTACCTACAGAGTAAAGGATGGGTAGGGGACGGGTAGGGGATGGGTAGGGGATGAGTTTTGGATGAGTAGGGGACGAGTAGGGGACGAGTAGGGGACGGGTAGGGGATGAGTAGGGGGTGAGTAGGGGATCAGCCCTCTATATGGCAGTGAGGTTTTACACACAGGTAAATGGTGAGTCAATATATACACATTAAATAAATCATTGAAACTAAGACCATGTCTGTAGACTCTTCTCCTTCATTTCACTACTCACATGAGTTGACATTCATGTCCTTGTGGTTATAAAAACATCTGGCCTTCACAGAAGAGAAGAAGAAAAATGATTTGTTTGTGGTTGAACACTCATTTTTGTTCGCCATATTTTTAATATCTTCAAGTTTAACTCAAAATCAGTTTGGTTTGAAATTTGTATTAACTAATATTTTATAAATGAAATAAATACATTTATAAAAGATTCCGTATTTTGTCTTTTTCTTTAACATCAGAAGCAATTACGTCATAATGGATTTTAATGCCTTTATAAGCAACATGAATCATTCAGAACATTGATGTTAATCACTTTTTTCTGTAGGTAAGAAATGCAAGTACAAGTACATAAAACTGATTCTTTTGAGTTTTAGTGCATGTGGTTTGACATGACATCTCACTACACACCTGTGTTCTTATAATGAGATTAAAAAGATTCAAGATTAAATCGCACAGCTCTGGTTCCGATCAGTGTATTATTCAGAAATGACTCTGAGTCTCTATATCAGAGTCTCTACAGTATATCAGTGACCACAATGAATGTTAACAAAGCCACATTTCTCATGTCTCATTAGAAGGCAGTGCTTCTATACTGCAGTGGTTGATTATGTGCCTTTATTTAATGATGTTTCAATATAAATAAAAATGTTATCAGTCTTTTTTTAAGTTAGCGACTGATCAACATGACACTTTAACACAGCCGTATGTTTGTGAACTGAGCTGAACAAAATGATGAGATCCATCAGAGGACTAAGTGATGGAGCAGATGCATGGCGTGCAAACTGAAATAACACCAACAGTGTGACTCAGAAGGTTAACGTTTTTTTTACTCACCAAATTACAAAACAACTTTTACTCACAAAAAGTCTGAGCTGTCTTCTAGGTATTGTTCAGAGTTATATTTAATTTAACTGCCGCTGCTTTCCCTTGTTTACTGACACAGTTTTACTAAATAATTTCATATCATTTTAATGAGAAAAACATTATAAAAACAATCTCTGTAGTTGGAAAAGAACGACATCTTAATCTAACGTGTGATAAACGAACAACCTTTAACTCAAACTAGAAATATCAGTTTGTGTCTTTTACTATTTATTTATACTAATATTATTTTATTATTCGATTCAGAGGAAACATACAACATTTCGAAGGTTTTAAATGACATTATGGCAGAGTAAAGTTCATCTAAACACTGGTGAATCAGTGTACTGTATACACACACACACACACACACACACACACACACACACAACTTGCTTAAAATAGAGAATGCAGCAATAAACACTATATGCTGAACAGAGAGGAATAAACATCCCAGCATGTCTACTACACCACCGCAGATCAGATTTAGATAAAAGATATGTGATGTGTTGTGCTATTTGGCCCTCAGTGTTTCCTGTAATCCCTAATTCACAAATCTGTGGTTTACATTACAACTGTTGGCTTTGTCTCAGTAAAACAAGGCAGATCTTCTTACCAAGATGGTCCATATAATAAATAACATAATAAAACACTGAGACATTAAAGTGTAACTCTGACAGGAAGTTCACCACACTGTAGTCTAAGGTTTAGGTTCCTGAACAGAATCCAGAATTTAGGGCCTTTAGTACAATATAACATGGCAGAAAAACATTTCTCGAAAGATATTTTGGAACAAACTGTAATGGATTTGCTCAGTAGTGTCTGTGAAGTTGATGCAGAAATGTTTTTGTGGTGTGAGTTTTATTTTAATCATCAATCTCTAAGGGGAATTCCTGAGAACTGCAGCACATAATATCATCATGCTGAAGACAAAATGAAGACAAATGAATGTTTTGACAACAAGCCATTTCACTGATGGTCACAAATAAGTCATTCAATAAAAACCCTAAATAAAAGATATGAAATCTAACGGTGCTAAAATGATATACCCCTAAAATGTAAACAAATGATCTTTAATTACTTCACTCTTTAGTTTCCTGAACATCTTCTCATGCTGCCTTCTTCACATCAGGTCTGGAGATGGAGAAGGTCATGTGCAGGATGAAAACATGACACGTTTAAGATGTTCTTACATCTACATTTATATCTTGTGACAGACTCTTATCCAGACGTACAAAAGTGCTTTTAAGTCTCTATCATTGAATACATTAACTCAGGGTCACTAGGTTACAGACTTAAAGTATCATGAGTCTAAAACTCACTCACTGTCTCTCATCTTCTACCGCTTATCTGAACTACCTCGGGTCACGGGGAGCCTGTGCCTATCTCAGGCGTCATCGGGCATCAAGACAGGATAATTTATTGACAATTTTCCAGAGATGCCAATCAACCTACCATGCATGTCTTTGGACCGGGGGAGGAAACCGAAGTACCCGGAGGAAACCCCCGAGGCACGGGGAGAACATGCAAACTCCACACACACAAGGTGGAGGCGGGAATCGAACCCCCAACCCTGGTGGTGTGAGGTGTACGTGCTAACCACTAAGCCACCGTGACCCCCTCGAGTCTAAAGCATTTATTTAAAACACATATAACACATACTCGTCCCCTTTACACACATACAACAAACAGGGGATAAAGTGCTAGTTAATGTGTTTCATGAAGAAGTAGGACTTCAACCATTGTCTGAAGATATCCAGTGACTCAGCTGTCCGGACCCTTAGGGAAAGAAAAGAGTCTTGTTGTACTGTATACTTACCTCTTACCCTGAGAGATGGTGAGACCAGTGGAGTAGATAAAAAGTCTGTCCTGATATTGCAGCACTAAACAAATTACATGTTCATATATTTACACCATATGAAGAAAACGCTGAGTTGAAGTGTGCAGCTTGTTCATTAACACACAACCTCTTTAACAAGCATGAACTCCACCATGGAATAAAACCTCCAGACACCATGAAGATGCCGTAACTGACAGAAACCCAACGCTAACAAACCCTCATGAATCTCCATGAAGTTCTTTAAGGTTAAAACCAAGACCTTCATTTTATCTCAAATGCAGGAATTCATGCTTTATGGTATTTAAACAATAAGGCGAATAAAAGTTTAACGCTGGTTTTAACCTTTAGATTAGAAACTCTTCAAAAGGAAATGAAAATAACTTTGGATGGTTTGGGATTCTGTAAAGAAAGGTTACCTACAGTTTAAAAGAAACACTTGTGTGGAGTTTCTGTGGCTTTAGAAAACATCATCCATCCTGTCTATTATTATAAGCTTAGTCATGACTGCTAGCTGGTTTCCACCCACATCTTCTCACACACGAGTTCTACATGATGTATCGACGCTCGACTGAGTGATGTATTTCACTCAGTGAAACAAGAAAGAAACAAAAATCTAAATATGTTTTTAAAAATGTGATCATGGGCTCCAAAACTGGACAGCTGAAGATTAGACAAGATTAGATCCAGCTTCAGCTTGGTCAGTCTGAGCTTCTGTTCCTGGCTGATAGAAGAGGAACCTCATGTGGTCCTCATGGAGTCACAGAGATCAGACCTTTTCTTTAGTCTGATGTTTGATGTGAACTGTAACTGAAGCATATGATTTATGGTGCACTTCCTGTTCTCTTATAGTTCAACATGAAAAGCAAAAAAAACAGCTAAAAATAACACAAACCGAGAGTGTGAGAAGTGTGTAGAGGTGAAACACTGACAGAACACAATATACACAACTGTTAGTGATGACATGAAACATCAGATCAGGACAGATCAGACCAGTTTGGCCTTTAGATTAAAACCATTTAAAGCCACAATGTAATTCGTGTGAATTTCAGACTCTAAATTCACCAAAAGATCTCACAAGATAATAAATGATCTATTTATCCACCAGTTAGCTGTAGAACCATCGCAGCTAAGCTATAATAACTAAAATACTCTTTAGTATCTCTTTATCTCTGTATTTGACTGTGACATGCAGTGTGTGAGCTAATTAAGATGTCATAAATAATTACTCCAAATGCTTATGATTTCTTTTAAAAGAGAAGTCTAAGTGATTAATGTTCACTACTTATGAGTCCTGTGTGGTTTGGAGCTGATATTTATTTCTTCATACTTAATTAAAGCTGTTTGTTTCTTGTGTGAAAACCAGTAACACATCAGTGGAACCAGAAACTCCCACACAGCTGGACGAGTTTATTTAAGCTTTATACTTCAAACTACTGAAAGGAAACCGCAAAATGTCTGCCATCAAGCATGAAAACGAGCAGACCAACGGTCCTCATTCTCCACATCCTGCCACAGCAACAGATCACCTTTACATTTTACACTTTGCAGCAATTTGCTGCAAAAGTAATGACTTTACGTGAAGGTTTTAAGCGTTCAAGACTTTCTGTAGTATAGTACTGTAGTAAAGTACAAAAAAATGTAGTATCCAGTGAGCCACAGTTATGAGATCTGACAATTATTAAATAACCTCATGTCTGATTCAGGAGATTTATATAGAACATTCTACATTCTTATATATAACCTTCTGATCTGAAGCCTCCACAGTGGAAGGAAAAATACACTTTTTTGATTACTGAGCTTTTTTCAATGAGGAAACGATTCCCTTTATAAGTTCTGTTTTCTTTTTAAACGTTTGACTTCTGGTAGCTGTTTAGATGATTTTCAACAGCATGACTTTCACCATGGTGTAAAAGGAGAAGGTCCACTTAAGCTAAAAAGAAAGAAATGAAAAAAGAACATTAGTACAGTACATTTCCTCATGCTCAGTTTGGTCTCATTTCTTTGTTTATGTAGCTGACAAACACACACATGGATTTATGTGTTGAGTCGCTTTCATGCTTCAGGAGCCGGAGCTTTGGGAGTTCTGGATTTTCATGACATGAGATGAGATGATGCAGATATACATTTATTAACGCCCTCTTGGGGAAATTCAAATCTAAAGTAGCGTGAAATAAAACTCACTCTCCTGGTGTATATATTTCTTCTCAAGTCAGTGCCCTGTACGAGAACTTTCTGCTATCTGACCACATTAACCAATCACTCTCCAGTCTCTGTACTAGGACATTTAAGCCCATAAACATTTCCAAGGGATTAGAAGTAGAAACAGATTATTTCCTGTTTAAAGAGTGAAACTCTGGATCATTGCTACAGCATGAACGGCAAGATCAGGAGGAGATACAGGTCATGTTATGGTACAGTTAGTACATTTAGTACAGTTAGTACATTTAGTACAGTTAGTACACTTGGTAAAGTTAGTATAGTTAATACAGTTAGTACAGTTAGTACACTTGGTACAGTTAGTACAGAAGAATTTTGCACCAAACTCATAATCAGAGTTTAGCCTCTGATGTGGGGAAAATTCTTTGAAACAATTTTGATTAACATTTTTATGAGTAAATGATGAGTAAATGATTCGATCCGTATGTTCTGCTTTCTTACTCATGTGACTTGTCATGGACGTTTGTGTTCCCATACATGCTGTTTTCTGCTATTGTAAGTCAATCAAATATAAAGTCAGCAAAAGAAGCAGAGCAACGTCTTCTGTTGGGCAGAAAGACAGAGGGGCAGAGAGGCAGAGGGGCAGAGAGACAGAGGGGCAGAGAGACAGAGGGGCAGAGGGGCAGAGAGGCATAAAAGGCAGAGAGGCAGAGAGACAGAGGGGCAGAGAGACATAAAAGGCAGAGAGGCGGGGGAGCAAAGGGGTCGAGGGGCACAGAGGCAGAGGGGCAGAGAGGCAGTGTCAGAGCCCTACAGTGAACTAGAATTCAAGAATAGTTTTTGCCCACACTGAATACTTCACAAAACACTGAATTATATGCACAAATCTTTGGTTTTAAAAAAAAGAATTTTCAAAAAAAAAAGTTTACAAACATATATGGAAATTGTGTACATTTTATTGTTTTGCTCACTGTAGCACCACCAAGTGGCCAAACAGGGCAAGACTTGCTCTGCTGTAGACCGGTGGCTCCTTCACCATACACAATATAAGAAATGAAGAATAACAGATGTGTCTCTGCTTTCCTGAACAGAGACAGTTTTCATCCTTCCTGTGTACAGCTAGTGACAGGAAAAGGGACTGAGTGATAATGAGAAGGACAAAAATAGTGATGAGACCTTGTTTATTTTAAAGTCTCATGTTCCACTTCCCCTCCTGATGCCCTGTAATTCTGACTGTTAGGATGTGAGATGAGTTGACGTTAGTAAAGAAAAGACAGAACACTTTATATTTCTGCTGTGAAACAGTAATAATGAGGTGAGATAATTTCCCTTAAGAGAAAGCTACATTTTGGGGCTTTCCCATGTTCCTCCTACTGCTTTCTTCCTGGAATAGAGTGAATGACTGAATAGAAGAATCTTCCTTCTGTCTCTTTTACTCTAATTTGACACACGCCCAGAAAACAAGCACCAACTTGCCCTCAGAAACACGTATTGAGTCACAGAATAATGACTTTGACTGTAACAGCAGAGATACAGGATCTATAGCTTTAAATAAACACAGGTAACTTTATTATTCTTTTAAAACAGTTTATTCAGACATCATTATTATGAAACTACACAGATGGATGCAACACACACACACACACACACACACACACACACACACACACACACACAAACACACTCACACACACTTACACATACACACAAACACACACTCACACACAAACACACAAACACACACTCACACACTCATACACACACACTCACACACTCACACACTTACACATACACACAAACACACACACACACACACACACACACACACACACACACACACACACACACACACACCAAGGGAGTAAGGACACCTGCATGAGAATGCTTTTCATGCATCTTGTGTGTGTATGTGTGTGTTTGTGTGTGTGTGTGTGTGTGAGAAATAGAATTTGAGGAGATGAATGTTACCTGTTGAAAACTCATGCGAGCTTCTGTCATTTTAGCCAAATGAAATCATTCAAAAGAGGAATTTTATAAATAGCTCAACACTTTTTGGGGTCACTGGGTACTGAATAAAACATGAAATGTGGACAGAAAACCTGAGGATTCGATTCGGGTGTGTCCATGTTACCTGTGTGTGTAGGTGACCTGTACCTGTGTGTGTAGGTGACCTGTACCTGTGTGTGTAGGTGACCTTTACCTGTGTGTGTAGGTGACCTGTACCTGTTTGTGTAGGTGACCTTTACCTGTGTGTGTAGGTGACCTTTACCTGTGTGTGTAGGTGACCTGTACCTGTTTGTGTAGGTGACCTTTACCTGTGTGTGTAGGTGACCTGTACCTGTGTGTGTAGGTGACCTGTACCTGTGTGTGTAGGTGACCTGTACCTGTGTGTGTAGGTGACCTTTACCTGTGTGTGTAGGTGACCTTTACCTGTGTGTGTAGGTGACCTTTACCTGTGTGTGTAGGTGACCTTTACCTGTGTGTGTAGGTGACCTGTACCTGTGTGTGTAGGTGACCTGTACCTGTGTGTGTAGGTGACCTGTACCTGTGTGTGTAGGTGACCTTTACCTGTGTGTGTAGGTGACCTGTACCTGTGTGTGTAGGTGACCTGTACCTGTGTGTGTAGGTGACCTGTACCTGTGTGTGTAGGTGACCTGTACCTGTGTGTGTAGGTGACCTTTACCTGTGTGTAGGTGACCTGTACCTGTGTGTGTAGGTGACCTTTACCTGTGTGTGTAGGTGACCTTTACCTGTGTGTGTAGGTGACCTGTACCTGTGTGTGTAGGTGACCTGTACCTGTGTGTGTAGGTGACCTTTACCTGTGTGTGTAGGTGACCTGTACCTGTGTGTGTAGGTGACCTTTACCTGTGTGTGTAGGTGACCTGTACCTGTGTGTGTAGGTGACCTTTACCTGTGTGTGTAGGTGACCTGTACCTGTGTGTGTAGGTGACCTGTACCTGTGTGTGTAGGTGACCTTTACCTGTGTGTGTAGGTGACCTGTACCTGTGTGTGTAGGTGACCTGTACCTGTGTGTGTAGGTGACCTGTACCTGTGTGTGTAGGTGACCTGTACCTGTGTGTGTAGGTGACCTGTACCTGTGTGTGTAGGTGACCTGTACCTGTGTGTGTAGGTGACCTGTACCTGTGTGTGTAGGTGACATTCATAAATAAACAACATATTAAACATATCCTCAGTGTGATTGTGTTTAACTGCTTCTGGTTGTTTAAAATCTCATTATTGTGTAAAATGTTAGTAGGTTGAAGTTTTTGTCTGTTAACTTCTATCCCAGAATCCTTCATTTTTAGGTTGATGGCGTGTAAGAAGATCTTCTTCATCACTGATTCACTTCCTCAATATTATTAGAAATGGGATAAGTGACTGATTCTCCAGGGCAGCACTGATGGGAAAGAGCAACAGTGGGTTTGAAGTTTTGGGTTTCAGTTAGCAGGAAGTGGGAAATGTATAACGATATCACAGAGAAGAGGAGAAGAGTCTACGTCTGCTTCAATACCACACAAAAGCAGCGCTGTGTATCAGATGGAAGTGTTAGGGTTAGTGTTAGGGTTCTGAAGAAGGCGTTTATCCATAATTACTTCCTTAGTTAGGTTTGACTTTCTAAGTGAACATATGGGATGTTAGTGTAGACTCTATACTCTATACTCCAGCACAGGACGAGTCACTGAAACGTTTCATGTATGTGAAATTTCTGTAAATTATACAAGCATCAGTTCATACATCAGTCATGTGCTGAATGTCATGAGTTTCCACTACAGAGGTTTTATACACCAACACATGGAAGAGGGAAGGAAGAACTTTGGAAAAATGATCTTTATCTCTCCTGTAAACGTCCATAGACTATACATGTGTTTGTTTTCCTTTTCTTTATATCAATCATATTTCTGTTTTTCTTTTTATCTTTTTTTAAATAAGTGTGAGCTGTCAATAAACCCATGTTTAACAGAAGTGGCGACATTCTGATTGTAGCTGCGACTGATTTGTATTTTTATTGATAAGTATAACACTGACTTCTTGATTGTCTGATCTGATTTATGGGACTGTTGTAAATCTGTAATTTATGTGTTATATAAAAATAATATACAAAGTCCAAGGTTTATGCCGTGCTGTTAAGCTGTAAAGATCAATGTTTGAGAACATGTTTTTGGATCTTTTGGCTTTTTGTAATTGTATCTGAAGATTAAAGTAATACATCAGTTTAAACACACCATTGTGCTCTCTCGGTGTTTAGTTAGTGTGCAGTGTGTTAGTTTAACCCTCAGATTCACTGCAAATCAATACAGTGTGATTCTCACTGAAGTCTCCAGGAAGTGAAGAGCAAAAGTGGGAGGGAGGAATAGTGTATTTAAACTGTAGGGAAAGGTTAGAGCCAGACTAGAGCCAGCTAGTCTGTTTGGGAAGACAAACAGAGCCAATAAATCACACAGAGCAAAGGGGTCAGCAGCAACAGGGAGGAAAACAGGGACATAATATTCATCCAAACCTTAAACCTGGAGAGCAGATGAACGCATCAGAACAGTAAGTAATAAATCTCACATATTAAAACTTCACTTCACTGCTGTTTTCAAAACCTGAATTTTTAAATGAAGTCTTCTATGTGGAAGTTTTTCTCAGACACGTCTTCTGTCTCACACGAACACACTCGCTGTCAAAGTTCAGGATTTATTTTTGAATTGTTTTCTTTTTTTCTTTTGACTTCAGCTGAAATTATCGGAGAAGTAAAGCACTTTGAGATAGGTATTTATATATATATATATATATATATATATATATATATATATATATATATATATATACATCAATATTCATGTAGTTTTACAAAACATTTTAAATAATTTTACAGTACACAGTTTGTTTCAGTCTGATTTGTAAGTGCAAAATGCAGTTTTATAATTTTACAGGATTTACAGGCAGGTCGAGCTTTCAGTAATTGCCGAAACCCAGAGCATTGTGGGAGATCGATATGAATTTAAACTTATAGTATGTTCCTGGAAAACACATCACTGTATACTGTTAAAAATCATTTACTGGATAAAAAGGTACAATAACAGAAACTGAGGCCTGATGCAGATTTGGTGCCTCACTGCATTTACACTGCTGTGGCATTTGTTTTCTATACAAACTAAAATAAAAAAAATGAGTTGATTTTTCATGTCATGAGCTCCTATTTAAAAATGTTTTAACAAACTCACACTTACTTTATGTGCTGCAGGGACTTTAACCACACACACACACACACACACACACACACACACACACACATATTAAACAATATACTGTATTACAGATAAAAATCTCTGAAATTTAATTCATTTATTATAAATAAACAACAAACTCAGCTGGTTATTTTCACCACATTTTAATAAAGGTCGCTCAGAAACATTCATTCAGTGGCAGAACCTGAGTCAGTAGGTTGTCAGTAGGTACAGATACCAGATTAACTCCTAACGAGACCAGCGTGTGTGACGATGTTGCTGAGCTGACCTCGATTTGGGATCATGTGCAAGAGGAAAACATTTAGGTGTCTTTGAAAGCGGTTTCACTATCAGTCACACGGGTACTCAGTTGGTTCTGCTTCAGAGAGAACAGTGTTAATTACGTTAACAGTGAATATTATTGGAAATTGTGGTTGTTTGTTGGCAGGTTTAATGACATGGTTTACGAATTATTGTTAAGGAAAAAACAGATCAGTTCTTCAGATGCCTAAAAGTGTCAGATATAAAAGAACTGCTCTGTATTTACTCAGATTGCGTGCGGTGTGTGTGTGTGGTGTGTTTATGTGTTTGTATATGGTGTGTGTGTGTGGTGTGTGTGTGTGGTGTGTTTGTGTGTTTCTATATGGTGTGTGTGTGTATGGTGTGTGTGTGCGCTTATGGTGTGTGTGTGTATGGTGTGTGTGTGTGTGCGTATAGTGTGTGTATGGTGTGTGTGTGCGCATATGGTGTGTGTGTGTATGGTGTGTGTGTGCACATATGGTGTGTGTGTATGGTGTGGGTGCGTATGGTGTGTGTGTATGGTGTGCGTATAGTGTGTGTGTATGGTGTGTGTGTGTGTGTGTGTGTGTATGGTGTGTGTATTGTGTGTGTGTGCGTATGGTGTGTGTGTATGGTGTGTGTGTGTGTGAGTGTGTGTGTGTGTGTGTGTGTGTATGGCGTGTGTGTATGGTGTGTGTATGGTGTGTGTGTGTGGTGTGTGTGTGTGGTGTGTTTGTGTGTTTCTATATGGTGTGTGTGTGTATGGTGTGTGTGTGCGCTTATGGTGTGTGTGTGTATGGTGTGTGTGTGTGTATGGTGTGTGTGTGCACATATGGTGTGTGTGTATGGTGTGGGTGCGTATGGTGTGTGTGTATGGTGTGCGTATAGTGTGTGTGTATGGTGTGTGTGTGTGTGTGTATGGTGTGTGTATTGTGTGTGTGTGCGTATGGTGTGTGTGTATGGTGTGTGTGTGAGTGTGTGTGTGTGTGTGTGTATGGTGTGTGTGTATGGTGTGTGTAAGGTGTGTGTGTGTGTGTGTGTGTGTGTGTATGGTGTGTGTGTGTGTGTGTGTGTGTGTGTATGGTGTGTGTGTGTGTGTGTGTGTGTGTGTGTGTGTGTGTGTGTATGGTGTGTGTGTATGGTGTGTGTGTGTGTGTATGGTGTGTGTATGGTGTGTGTATGGTGTGTGTGTGTGTGTGTGTGTGTGTATGGTGTGTGTATGGTGTGTGTGTGTGTGTGTGTGTGTGTGTGTGTGTGTGTGTATGGTGTGTGTATGGTGTGTGTGTGTGTGTGTGTGTGTATGGTGTGTGTGTGTGTGTGTGTGTGTGTGTGTGGTGTGTGTATGGTGTGTGTGTGTGTGTGTGTGTGTGTGTGTGTGTATGGTGTGTGTGTGTGTGTGTGTGTGTGTGTATGGTGTGTGTGTGTGTGTGTGTGTGTGTGTGTATGGTGTGTGTGTGTGTGTATGGTGTGTGTATGGTGTGTGTGTGTGTGTGTGTGTGTGTGTGTGTGTGTGTGTATGGTGTGTGTATGGTGTGTGTGTGTGTGTGTATGGTGTGTGTGTGTGTATGGTGTGTGTATGGTGTGTGTGTGTGTGTGTGTGTATGGTGTGTGTATGGTGTGTGTGTGTGTGTGTGTGTGTGTGTGTGTGTGTGTGTGTGTGTGTGTGTGTGTGTGTATGGTGTGTGTATGGTGTGTGTGTGTATGGTGTGTGTGTGTGTGTGTGTGTGTGTGTGTGTGTGTGTATGGTGTGTGTGTGTGTGTGTATGGTGTGTGTGTCCCTCATGGGGCTGTAACAATCCCATATGTATTAGACTAGTGAGATAACTAATACATAAATCTCTCCCAGTTTAAAAACATACATAGAAATGAAACAAAAATGAGAGAATTATTTTTGAAAAGTCCGACTGCCTTCTGCTCTTCTGCTCATGTCAGAATATCTTCAGCAGTTTGTCAGTAAGCGATGTGTGTGAGTTAAGTATGAGAATGAGGTTAAAGAGATTAGAGACATAATGAACCTCAGTAATATCAGTGAGAGAGAAATAAAAAACTACGTTCCTCCTTACAGCTGGAGGTCTG